>NW_010561438.1:0-21073 GCF_000687285.1 Phaethon lepturus | reverse complement strand
AATAAAATAAAATAAAATAAAATAAATATTTCTGAAAATAATAGTTTGTAAAACCTACTGTGAACTCCATAGTATTGAAGGTAAGTCTGGACACGTTATATCACAAACCTCAAACCATTATGACAGGAATCCCATAATTTCACAATATCAGATTATTTACACAGTTTCTCTGTCAGACACCTCAAAAAAGTCCCATCAAATATGGCAAATCAGACAATCAGAATTATACTTATTGCCAACCATTACTCTCTTACACCAATCCACTGGGCACCTCAGCTAGCTGGTGTAATATAAGAGATGTTAGCAAAGCAAAGTATGGTGCAGCTTCGCTCAGCAGAGACCATGCAGGTAGGATGTAAGTGACAATATCTCTGCGAAGCATGTGGCATCTGGATTGCCGTTCGTGTTCAGTAACACTGTCAATTATCCCAAAAGAGGAAAGGAAGGGGGTTAAAAAATGCATAATGCTTTATGCTCAGTTTACAGAGGGATCAATGTCTTTTGTTGATAGTTTGGTCCTATAGCTTATGCATTTATTTTCCTGGATTGTACTAGGATTGCTTGAGGATATAGGACAGCACAGAACTTGGCTCACTGCACGGGGGCCCACATGTCTATGAATTTGAAATGTTCAACCATAGATTTTATACATAAATGATGTCTTAAACAGAATAGAAAAAATACTTGGTCTGCAGTGTGTATTATATGATAGGTGCTTTCTTGGAAAACAGAAGTGTTTGACTTTAACATCAAGAGATAGAAAAGTGGGCAAAAATTGAGGGAAACAGAAAACAGTATTAGAGTATGCTCTTAAATCTCTTGTACTAACTAGAGGATAGATGCCATCACTAATTAGATCAACTTCAAGAGTTTAAACAGCAGTTTTAAAGTTTAAAACTTATTTTTCCATGGTTTCTAGTCCATTATAGTAGCTCTTTGACTCCTTCTACCAGCAGGACTGGCCAAATAAATTACACCAGGGATAATTTACTAATATTTCTGTAGTTATTTCCTAATAAGGAAGAGAGAGCCTCCATCCCAGAAAGCTTATATATAAACATTTGCCTTTATGAGGTTTTGATGTGACTCTGAGGAGGTCTGAGCCTTGAAATAGTACTAACCAATCTTATCTGTAGAATGAGCATACCCCAAAATGCTAAAATAATCTAATCTCTGTGTTTTCTTAGAGCACAGACAACCCCTCAAAATAGAGCAAATGCAGATCTTCTGGATCATGGAGCTAAAAGTTCTGAAAACTAATCTTCCCCCTGTTTTCTATTTTCTTTCAGAATGAGCCTCTCCTTCCAGATGCTCTGGAGTCCAGCAATCTGCACTGCCTTCCTGGGTTGCAGCAACCTTCACACAGGCTCCCTCTGGGTCTCTAGGAATGTATCCTCTCCTTGACCTCTGAGGCTTGGCTGTAGATCTGCTCCTTTGCAACAAGCAAGCCATGTGCTTTGTCAGGAGTCTTTCAGTCTGCATGCAGACATTGTAATCTCCTCCTTTCCCCGCCACCGTCCACCTGACACAGACTGACACAGCCAGGAAAACCAGAGGCAGCCTTTCTCACTGTCACACCCTTTTAAAACAAATAAGGAAAAAAATTTCCAACCACAAAATAGAGACTAAACCATATACAAAAAACTGAGTTTTGTCATCTGTCATGAAGGCAAAAAGCAGCAGAAATCAGAGGCACTCTGAGTGCCTCCATGTAAAGTGCAAAGGCTTTCCCAGCTTCCAGGCTCAGATGTGCACGCTGTTCATTTTCCTGCCTCAGGTAAGACCTGAGGTGAGACCTGGGATTCATCAACTCTCCTTAGGCCCTGGTTTCTGGGAAGACAAGGTGCAGGTATATGAGCAGGAATCAGGCTTATGCTCATCTTCCAGAGCCTGGACTACAGTAGCATAGTCCAGAATGAGGATGATATGGATATACTTGTATTAGACCATACAGAAAAGAGCAGATGGATAGATCTTACAAAATCATTAAAATGTGTCCACCTCTTTGTCTGACCCCTCTAGTCACCTCTCAAAAATGTTGTCAAATAATTGTCTGTCCAGCTTCTAACACTGCTAACTGTTGTCACGGCATCTGACTGCCTCTTAAGATAAAAAAAAATACAAGATTAAATCCAGTCTGTGCAGACAAAAAATAAAGCATAACATCAGAAAGTTTCTACTTCATGAAAACCCAGTGAAAGACGTGGCTATTACTAAATGCAGGTTTTTGTAGAAAGGTGACATTATTGTGAGTTGAAGTTCTCACCTGAAGCAGGGACAGTCTCTGGAACGTGCCACTGTTGGATCCTAGAGCTAAGAAGTGAACCCCTTTGGTAATACCATTGGCTCTCCCATAACCATACCTCACCTTTTTTGTAAGCTCTTCTTTTCAGCAGCATTCATTGACCCTGTTAAATTTCAAAAAATGTGTCAGGTAGGATAATTACACAAAACTGAGGAATTACAAACTCCCTTTTCTGCAGTTTACCAGCATCACTTTTGCTTAATCATGAAAGACATTACCACTGCTGGAGTTCACCATGGCCTGTGTACACGTCAGTCCCTACCCTACTGCTCCATGCTTCCTCTTGCTATGTGTTTCTTGTTGTCTATAAACACAACAGGTAAATTAGATTCATCATGTTTTCACAACATTTTGTCATAGAAAGGCTTTTCCTCCTATTCAGTATTCAGAAAAGGGAGACAGCATTTCTCTAGCAAAACTAGAGCAGAAGTCTGTGGTACAAGAACACAAAAATATGTGTGCTCTTTTAAATTTTAAATGTTTAAATTGCATCCAAGATAACAGTTATATAGATAAGCAATCTAGGAAACATTGCTGTTGATAAGTAGCCTTCTATTTTCCAGGTGTTTAGAGACCCATGTTTCTGCATAGCAGGAGAGTCAATATGGCTAACAAATAGAAAGACAGTAATTAAAAAAAAAATCTTGCCTCCAAATCTGGAAGACCTCACAAATTTAAAACTGGAGGGGGAAGAGACACCATAAGAATAATTTCTAGGAAACATTGTAAAATTAACAACAGTAAACTGCAGGTATTCTCACCAATTATAAAGGAAAACTATATAAATTTTAGTTAAAAATATTTTCTTAGACAGAGTAATGTGGAGTATTAGGTTTGGACCTTGTAAATTACCTGCCAACCTGTCCTAATAATGTAAATGGAAATAATGGTATAAGCATGGTAGTACTTGTACTAAAAGGAGAGCTGAGGTGTTCTGCCTATACAACACAGAGAGAAAAGAGTAGTAGTATACTTCCATAAGCCCATCTCTTTCAAATTGTTCATCAGACTAGCAGACTCTGAAGGGACATATTAGGATATCACAAATCTTTTGGTAGTAACATCTTGAAAATCTCTAGAAGTATCTTAGTTTTCTAAAGTGAAAAAAGACCCTCCTGAGTCATCCACAGTATTTGGTACAAGTCATCAAGGTTCCAAGTTTTCAGTCAAAGACAAAGATAGGGAAAGCATGTGGATTAAGAAATTTTTTCACTCAGGAACATGGCAAGGAAATACTGGAAACTCACTCTAGTTATCTCATAACCAGGGTCCTAAAAAAAAGAAATAAAAACATAAAAATCAGATACAAAGAAGTAATTTTTTAATCTAAAATCCACCTATATTTTTCATGTTGCATTACTAACCTCTGACCCTATTCAATTCATTTGGATGTTTTCAATATCTGTTGTTTATATCTTGTATTTTTAACTCTGATGTAATATTTCAGGGCATGAAAAAGCTATTAGGGTAACAATGAACCTTCTTTTTTTTCCAGCATTCTTTTGCTGACCTCTCTTGAGTAATGCTCATGTGTATTTATTACTTAAGTATGTCAACATTATGCAAAGCACAAGAAAAAAAGGGAGGAAATCTAGATAGCTTAGAAAATCTTGTACATCTGCAGTTTTTACATGGACTGTTTTGCTTTGGGATTTTTTTCCTATCTATAGTGACAAAAGTTCATTTCATATATTGGAAAAATTAAAATATTTATGTTAGAAATACCAGTTCACAGAGCACCTCTCATCTGCCCATGATATTTCTCTGGAAAATGTAAGAAAGAGTGACAAAATTAATTCATGCAAAAGAATGACACAGCAGTTAGTGGATTTAGTAATTCCAGGAGATCTTTGAAATATTTACCTGTCTGAAACTCTCAATCATATTTGTTCCTTGAAATTTTGATCTTTCTTTCACCTTATTGCATGGGATTGTATTTAATTTCATAAAGGTTTTTCATTTCACTCATATACTTAGTAACACTGAAATGAGACATTTCTTCTTTAATTTTCTCATAATATGGAAAATTCATGAAAATGTGAGAGTAATGCAGTGGATGGAAAATTATTGCTTTCTCTCATAAACTTGGCGAAGAGAGATTTGGAATATTTAGTAAAATCATCCCAGAATACTGCAGCATTTTCAAAGTTGGACAGGTGCTAAGTATTTTGTTTTGTTAAGTTGGCTAACCTTCCATAAACCAAGTATATCCCTTCTCAAATTTAACTATTTCTTTCCAGCTTTTCAGTGAGCTACTAAAAAACAATCTCACTGTACTTTTCAGATGACCAAATCTGTTTACTAATACTAACTTATCAGGCAAGCACATCAATATTGTCCATCTTTGCATAGAGGAATCCAACTACTTATATACTTATTGATTTGGTTCTGAGATTCACAGTGTAAGTCTACATCAACTTTTTAGCTCAGGTCTGATCTTTTTAAGAAAATATCCTGATCATTTCCATTTACCATGCTTTCATTTATACCATGAACAGGCCTTGGAACCCCACCCAAACTGGATTTTGGAGTGAAAGTGAGTAGAAGGTAAGTTTTGACAAGCACTCAGTCCACTGCGTGTCTAGAAGTAGCCCAGCATTAAAGCCCTCTGTAATGTGCGAATGTCAGGTCCATAGTACAGAATTCCAACTACTTATATACTTATTGATTTGGTTCTGAGATTCACAGTGTAAGTCTACATCAACTTTTTAGCTCAGGTCTGATCTTTTTAAGAAAATATCCTGATCATTTCCATTTACCATGCTTTCATTTATACCATGAACAGGCCTTGGAACCCCACCCAAACTGGATTTTGGAGTGAAAGTGAGTAGAAGGTAAGTTTTGACAAGCACTCAGTCCACCGCGTGTCTAGAAGTAGCCCTTTGAAATGTGCGAATGTCAGGTCCATCGTACAGAATGTTTCATTCTATTAATTTGCTTATATTGGTGCATTCCATTAATTTGCTTATATTGGTGTTTGCTACTTGCTAAGGTAGACAGAGTTTCCAATTGGACTTAGATTTCATAGACCCTCACAAGATGCAGGACCAAATTCTAAATTTATTTAGGCACTTAAAATGTCATTAAAATGTATGTAGGACTTAAGGATATGATCTTATTTGGGACTTATGAACATTTCATTAATTGGTTATCTGCATCTTTAAATGCTTAAGTATCTTCGGAAATCAGAACCTTATACTTCTGTGCTGCAGTTCCACTTTCTTAAAATGGGGATAAATAATAATACCCAGTTTGACAGGGTCTGATGAGGATAAATACATTAAAAATTGTGAGCTGCTCAAATCATGGAATAAGAAGGTTCTATCAGTCTGTAACACAGATTGCTTTCATATCACAGATCAAGGTTAAACAAAGGCTAAAGCTCTGCATGCATGATTTGCAAATGTAGTTATGCTAATAGCATGATGATCTTAATTAGATGATCAGCTGCATATCTGACTTTTGATAATAAGTCCTAATGTGACTTGCTAATCAATGTCAGATATGGGAATAGAATGTAGAATTTCTGACTAGTGAATCCATGCACTAATTACTAAACCAGACTGCCTCCTCAATGTTATCCTTCATTTCAAAATGTTCTATCTCCTGCTAGTACTCATATCATGTATTACTTGAAGAGCTTTTTGCAGATCCGCAGACTGTTAAGACCAGAAAAATCCACCATAATCTTATTACCTAACTTCTAAATAACATGGACCAAAAAATTTCTTGCTATTTCATATTGGGAAATTACTGTTATTTCTTTTTACCATAAATTAACATTATCAGCCTTATTTTTTAACTCAGCTACAGAACGTTTTTTCAAAAGCATCTAATTTTGGTTTCAAAATTCCAAATTATGATGCATTTGTCACTTTCTATGAGAAGAAATGTCAATTGTTAATTGCCTTAAATGCAGAGAGATGCTCGAAAATAAGGTCAGATTCATCTTGTTTTTAAAAATTAGATTTAATTGCCAGTTTAAATGTTTCTGACTTCTGCTTTTAGCCATAGTTATATCTTGTTATGCCTTTAACTGCTAGATTAAAGATTCCTGTATCTCAGATCATAGATTGCTGTATAAAGGAAACTATGAAAGAAAATTAATCACTTTAATCACATTGCTTAATTCACTGTGGGAAGTAACCCAGCTAGGAAAATAATAGAATTATTTTAGCTTCAACTATTTGTTTGTGAGGGTTTTTTTCATTTCACAAATCTTAAAAAGGAGCTATTACAATAATGTATTTTAAAGTGAAACTGAAATGCTTCATTCTATACATGAAGAGCAGGGGGAAGAAAGCTAAAAAACAATTTTTTCTTCCTGAAACCAAAGTGTGTAGTTGTCAGCTGTTTCTTTGTGTTTTGTTAACACACCAGAAAATCATCTTAACGACTGGGATTCCCATTAATTAACTCACTGGGATAAATGCAGCTTTCCACATACAATAAATCATTACCTCTTCAATGGACGAACGCTAAATTAATAAAACTGAAGTACATGAAGCTGACATGACAGCACATGGAATCTAAGCTTTGTTTATATAAAAGCATTACATTAAATAGTACCAAAATTTTATATCAGGGTGATGCTTGTGTATAAAATTCCTATCAATTGAATATATTCATATAAAACTGAAGAATAAGAACTTAACTTACAGAAAAGACTGAAGAAGGTATTTTTCCTTCTGTATGCATAGTACCACACACAATGGTACATGTGCAATAATATGTGCAAAAGCCAAATCTATGAAAAAATCTGTTATACCTGTATTTAATTTTATCACTACAAAATTAAATGTTAATAAATTGTGGCCTAATTGTAACTTGATGTGTTATTTTTCATCTTATGCAAAATTTTACTGTGGGGAAGGGGAAAACAGCAAGATGTTTCCCATTAAAAAAGTACATATTTGCTGCTGCAGCTGCAGCTTTGGCTTCATTTCCCAGTTTGAGCTCTCAAAGGGCACAGAAAGGAACAGTAATAACCACTATGGCCCCAAACTTATCACCTCCTAAATACAAATGGAAAATTTAGACAGGAAGAAAATTAGATATGGTTTCTCTTCACTAAAGAAAAAACACACAGTAAGTTATATAGTTAAACCATTGCTAGTGAACCAAATTCTAGAAAAGAATAACTTTTCAATAATTTTGAAAACGTCCAATTTCCTTTTTCTTCCTGTGTAATGAGCTTTTCCGATCAGTCTCCTTTTCACCAGGAAAGTCTCCGTGATAAAGAACTGTACAAGCAGAATTTCAGAGGAAAAAGTCTGCCATTTAATTCTTTTGAATATGTACAGATGTATACCAAAAGTTCCATCTAGATAGCAGTAATATTCACAATATAAATTATGGAATAATGTAAGAACATTAATTTATCATGAATTTTCAACTCCTCACCTTTGCTCTGCTCATGAATCCATTCCTTCTGAGATGAGTGGAACAGAAATGGGCCAAAAGTGGAAGTTCTATGACACTGAACAAAAAGTTGATTTGCAAAGTGTAAATAACTGGCAAAAAAAAAAAATCTATAGGAAAGTTCTGAAAACTAAGGGGAGAGAAAATTTCTGACTTTTTTTCCCAAATGCAAGATTCATTTCTTAGCATTTTTTCCTAATTAAACCACATGAAATAAAATTAATTTTAAAAGCCTGGCAAAACAAAATACTACAAACACTGTGGTGGAAAATTGAAAAGAATGAACCACAGATAAACAGCCTTAATCACAGCTCTTAACTGTGTAGTAGAAAGTGCTCAGTGTTTACAAAGTTAGTTTATAAATTTGAATGGAATTAAATAATATATTAAATAATAAATGAGCAACCAGAATATAATAAATTCTGAAGACTCTGAAAACAAAAATTTTAATAGTTTAAATAATGAAAGGTCAATAAGTTTTATTTAGATAAAGTAAAATCACTTTTTGTCCTGTATTAGTATATCTTGTAATTCCAGTGATTAATATTCTAGAGAAGGAACATCTTTGTTAAAGTCTCATTATGCTACACTGTGAAAACTAACCACATACATCGTATTATTATCCTTCCAGTACACCCTCAGCCAAACCAGAGAAGATCTGAATTATGTTCCTAATATTTACCAGATTAAAAAGAAAACAGACTTTAAATTTATATCTGCTGACAAATGAAAAATACAGCCAATTTTAAAATGCTACCTTCTAGAAAATCCCCAAAAGGCAGACTCATTTCTGTAGGAATTAAACAGAATTATTTTGTATATAATTACAACTCTGAAACCATTGCTTACTTACCAAATTTGACCTTGGTGCTCAGTTATAACAAAAGATGTAATATATCCTTTGTCCATCCACTATAAACACACGTCAAATATTGCAGAGGGAGCATCTGGTTTTAAGAGGCACTTACTTTGGAATGAGAGATTCAGACATGTAATGTACTAAAGTGATACATTTTGATTTCTATTACTGGCCTTCACAATTATCATCAGTATCTCTATAGTGTGTTTTCCCTATTCTGCCAAACAAACCATATTTCTGTTAATTGTATGACTAAATTAGTCATTCCAAACTTAATACCTCCTAAAGCCATCAGCAGATGTTCCCTTTATAATCATTGATGTCATTCTATAAATGATTGAAAAGGAGATGTGAAATGAAGTGCTATGAGTAAATGCTAACTTTGGCATTCTTCTTGTCTAACTTTAGCTGTCTAACAGTGAAGCATCTGGCCTGCCTCAGTCAAACGGGCTGTCTCCATAGACAGTGACACTTCCAAAAGGAAATTCATCCTGTTTAAACACACAAAGAAGAAACAACCCTGTCACACTCTTCACTGTCTCTAGAGTCAGCCTGATCATTTAGCCCAGGTGAAATTGCTACCTTTTAAACTGCAAACTGAGGAGACTCATGCCATCTTTAGCTGAATATGGTGACAAACTGCAGGTCAGATTCAGTTCTTCGTTTCAGCTGATCTTTTTTTATGTTTCAGTAAGGTCAGAAACCTGCCCAATCTTTCAGGAGAAAAGGTGTCTCTGCACGGTAAGTAATACTTGTCTCAGCCAGTTCCACATGCGGCCTCCTAATCAAATGCAATGGGAGGCATGAAGTCAGAGATAAATATTCTTAGACTGCTGATATTTATTTTGAAGTCAAAATCAACAGTAATAAAGTTATCTCATTTATGAGATCAATATAAGTATTTAATGCGATATTTTTAAAACACAGAGGACACAGAACAGAGAGGCAATGGGAGGAAAGGGGATTTACTTGGACTTTCAGTTGCAGCCTTTAAGAATACCATGTCTTTTCCGTTCTCTTCCTTGCTGCTCTATCAATCTGTACCACAATTTACTACTGAATGAGTCTGCAGGAGAAAAAAAAAATTACTGTTTTCCCTCTAAATAGCTATCAGCATGTTCTTTCTCTATAAATCCTAGTGAGATCCCTGGTGGTGGCATAACTGTTAACAAATACAGAAAGTGATATGGAATAGCTCCATTTCCCCAGCATATTAAAACTACAGTTGTCAGCATTTAATGTCTCTGATATCCTTAACCCCCTACAAGTTGTAGAATTAGCTAAAGCTTTGCCTCCAGGTATCCCATCAGGATGCTCCAATACAGAGATTTACATTCAGTGTAACTCTCTAGGAGTAAAATATCTTTTTTGACATACTTAATGCGTCATAATAACTGCAAATTTATTGTATCAAGCATTAACCACTTTCTCCTTCATACATGCCTGGAGCAAGGAAGAAACATCACTATTACCATAAGTATGCTACACTGAATGAACAAATATGCAGAAGTCTTACTGCAGACTTCAATCATTTACATTATTTTTAAATGATATAATTTTAAAATATGTTCTTTTTAGAGTCATAAATGAGAATGGAACAGATGGTTAGAACTTAATTTAGTGTAATTTGTCTATTAAAACACACTGCATCGCCAGTGAGTATTCATTATAACACTAACTCATTACAGGGAGTTGTAATTTATGGGGTAGACAGAAAGGTATTGGACCTTTAGGAAAAGTTTACAATCTTAGAGGATTCAGTAGGAGAAGTGAACACAGATGAGCATTTCAATATAAGATTTTTGAGGAAAAAATGGGAAAAGCAAGAAAGATTTGTATTAAGATTTATGGTCCTTTCAGATTTCCCAATGTTCCTAGGCAGAAAGGATATTCACATGCACAAGCAAAAGGACCTTCTTTGTATAATTTTGTCCACAGATTTCTCAATGTGCACTAACTTTTAACTGTTTATCAATGTAGATTACTGTTTCACATTACAACAATAAGGACATTTTTAAGTCATAGTGTCTTAGAGGCAAAGTAATATCTTAGAAGTATTTTGAATAAGCAAATGGTAGCTCAATAAGGCTGTTGATGTTTTCAGTCTGTATTAGAATTAATTTTATATTAATTATTGTCATGGTTTAAGCCCAGCTGGTAACTAAGCACCACACAACTGCTCGCTCACTCCCCTCACAATGGGATGGGGGAGAGAATTGGAAGAGTGAAAATGAGAAAATTCATGGGTTGAGATAAAGACAGTTTAATAGCACGCAAGCAAAGCAAAGCAAGGAATTCATTCACCACTCCCCACGGGCAGGCGGGGGTTCAGCCATCTCCAGGGAAGCAGGGCTCCATCATGTGTGATGGTTACTTTGGAAGACAAACATCATCACTCCGAACATTCCCCACTTTCCTCCTCCTTCCCCCAGCTTTATATGCTGAGCATGATGCCATATGGTACGGAATATCCCTCTGGTCAGTTGGGGTCAGCTGTCCCGGCTGTGTCCCCTCCCAGCTTCTTGTGCACCCCCAGCCTCCTCGCTGGTGGGCCTCAAAAGGCCTTGACTCTGTGTCAGAGCTGCTCAGCAGAAGTGAAAACATCCCTGTGTTATCAACACTGTTTCCAGCACAAATCCAAAACACAGCCCCATACCAGATACTGTGAAGAAAATTAACTTTATCCCAGTCAAAACCAGCACAATTACCTATTTTTAGGGAAAAGGAATGAGTGACAGGGAGGCAAAAATCACACAGGGGATATAACAATTCAGTTTAATCAATCAAAGCTAAAGGTAATGTGAGGGAATTTAAAGCGACATAAAATATAGAAAGCATAAGTTTCTTTCAGAGAAATTTAATTGCTGATATAGTCAAACTGACATCAAGTGAAATAAATTTTTTGGGTTTTCATATAACTTTGCCATGTCTAATTTTTTATCCCAGGAAGAAGATCCTTGTGTTATTGTAATCATAGTACCAACAATTTTTGTTTAATACTTAGCAGTTGTTCAGAAAATGGTGAGTAAACACATAGTTAAAAACACAATGATGTAGAAAATAATACAAAATCTGTTATGATGCTCATATTGCATAACGATATACATACACACATATTCATATAAATATGTATGTGTTTGTATGTATGTATCTAACTTACGTGGAAATGCAGTGTTCATGTCTGTCTGTGGACTAACAGCAATTAGGGAACACTGACAATGATTAAAAATATAAAAAACTGCAGTTTATTTATTTATAGGATTTAAACTATTTATAGTGTAATTATATATATGATTATATACACTATAAATAGTGTAAATCCTATAAATATTTAATTTTGATAAAATGTTACAATAATTAATTAGGGATGATGCTGGGGCCACAAGTTCACATCCCCCTGCAAGCCTGAGGAAAAGCAAAACCATAACTCCCTTCATCTAAACAAGGGCCATAATCTCAAATTCCTGGCTAGTTTAGTATTCTCAATCTTTCTTGTTGAAAAATACTCAATCTAACAATGCAAGATTTTCTGGGACCAAGAAAAGTATGGTTTTCTGTCTAGTGGTTCGAGATTTATTTTAATGTGTCATTTAAATTTAATGTATCATGCAAAATTATTGTATAAAGCATTAACTGTTTTCTCTGTCATACATGCCTAGAGCAAGGAGGAAACAGAAGCTTAGGACAGAAGAGTCCTAAATCTTGTCTTTCCCAGCACCAGATAAGTATTTTTTCTACAACTGTATAATGCCAGAGAAATATCCACATATCCAAAGGCAATTTCTGACTGAGATATTTTAGATCTAGGTTACTGATGAAGACCTGCTGTGCAATGTCTAATTTTCTAGTCTTACATGAATGTGTTTTATTTGATGTAAACAAGGTATTCTGCTTTCCAAAATGACTGCATAAATTAAAGCTATGCTCAGTTTAGAAGCTCAAACACAAATATTACTATCATGAAATGGAAAAAAGGGAAATAAATATCCATCCTACAAGGCTACAAGTCTGTTTTAAAACAAGACACTAACTAAATTTCAAATAATGGTAGTTTCAATTGGTAAAAAGAGCCTCATCTCCTGGATTGTATAAAAGTAGAAAAGGGAAGGAATAAGATAAGATTGTATAATTTCCTTTTCTCAAATTACTCTGAAGCTTGCCAAATACGTATCTTCTCAAGCCTGCTCCAAAAACATGAATAAGTGTCTAATATTCTCCATAGCATCTATCTAATTTATAAAGTATATTATATAAATATTAGTAGATATGTTTTATCTTTTTGTCAAATACCCAAGCAATTACTGAAGCGTAAGACTTGGGTGATGACATTTTGCACTACTCTAAGAGGAACCATATGCAAAATTTTATGTTTAGTACGGACTTCAAATTTTTACACAGAAATAAGCAAATAAACACAAAAAAAACCCCAAACACCAGAACTTGAAGAACTAAGAAAAAAGGCAGTTTAAGATTGTTATTAATAAAATAAGTCACTTCTTGGTATGCATAAGCTATTTTAATAAGGTGCTAAGAACAAGTTTTTGAAAGTATATAAAAGCAAGAGTCCAAAATCTAGTCATATATCCTAATGTAATCATTTTCGAGTTAGCATCATAACTCCTAGCTGGTCACCACGCAGAAATTGTTTCATCTTATTTTAAGTTGGGCATATAAAAGCAAGTATCTCTTACAGTCCCATTCTGTTTCTTCCTACCAACTGCAAAAGGAGCTTAAGGTAACCAGATGAAACTTAAACATCTAACTGTTGAGTTCCAAAGTTCTGTGAAAGTAATTCCACCCTAAGTATTTTTAAAATGTGATTGTTATATGTTGTCCTTGCAGTACATCTAAATACTAGCTTTAAATGAGGCATTTTATTATGGCATGAAGTCCACTGCAAACTATTCCACTCTACGAGGAAACTATTGGGCTCATCTGGTCCTGTCACTTGCACACAGGGCTCTAGCCCAGCTAGAGTTCAATCTGTCCACAGTCATAAAGGATACCAAAAAATGTTTCTATAAATATATTAACAACAAAGAGGCAAGGAGAATCTCCATCCCTTACTGGATATGGCGGGGAACATTGTCACCAAGGATGAGGAAAAGGCTGAGGTACTTAATGCCTTCTTTGCCTCGGTCTTTAATAGTCAGACCAGGTATACACAGGGTATTCAGCCCCCTGAGCTGGAAGATGGGGCTGGAGAACACAATAAACTCCTCATAATCCAGCAGGAAACAGTTAAGGACCTGTTAAGCCACCTGGACACCCACAAGTCTATGGGGCTTGATGAGATCCACCCAAGAGTACTGAGAGCGCTGGTGGAGGAGCTTGCCAAGCCACTCTCCATCATTTATCAGCAGTCCTGGTTAGATGACTGGAGGCTTGCCAATGTGACACCCATTTACAAGAAGGACTGGAAGGAGGATCCCAGTAACTACAGGCCTGACACCCTGACCTCCGTGCCGGGGAAGATCATGGAGCGATTCATCTTGAGAGTGCTCACAGGGCATGTGGTTTTCTTCTATGACCAGGCAAACCACCTAGTGGATGAGGGAAAGGCTGTGGACGTTGTCTACCTGGACTTTAGTAAAGCCTTTGACAGCATCTCCCACAGCATTCTCCTGGAGAAACTGGTGGCTCATGGCTTAGACAAGTGTAGTCTTCACTGGGTAAAGAACTGGCTGGATGGCCAAGCCCAGAAAGTTGAAGTGAACGGAGTTAAATCCGGCTGGCGGCCGGTCACAAGCGGTGTTCCCCAGGGCTCGGTTCTGGAGCCAGTCTCGTTCAATATCTTTATTGATGACCTGGATGAGGGAATCAAGTGCTCCCTCAGTAAGTTTGCAGATGACACCAGGTTGGGTGGGAGTGTTGATCTGCTGGAGGGCAGGAGGGCTTTGCAGAGGGATCTGGACTGGCTGGATCATGGGAAGAGGTCAACTGTATGAGGTTTAATAAGGCCAAGTGCAGGGTCCTGCACCGTGCAACGCTACAGGTTTGGGGAGGATTGGCTGGAGAGCTGCCTGTCAGAAAGGGACCTGGGGGTGCTGGTTGACAGCCATCTGAGTATGAGCCGGCAGTGTGCCCAGGTGGTCAAAAAGATCAACAGCATCCTGACCTGTATCAGAAATCGTGTGGCCAGCAGGAGTAGGGAAGTGATTGTGCCCCTGTACTCGGCACTGGTGAGGCCGCACCTTGAATACTGTGTTCAGTTTTGGGCCCCTCACTACAAGAAGGACATTGAGGTGCTGGAGTGTGTCCAAAGAAGGGCAACAAAGCTGGTGAGGCATCTGGAGCACAAGTCTTCTGAGGAGCAGCTGAGGGAACTGAGGTTGTTCAGTCTGGGGGGAGACCTCATCGCTCTCTACAACTACCTGAAAGGGGGTTGTGGGGAGGTGGGTGTTGGTCTCTTCCCCCAAGTAACCAGCTATAGGATGAGAGGAAATGGCCTCAAGCTGTGACAGGGGAGGTTTAGATTAGATACTAGGAAAAAATTCTTTACAGAGAGAGTGGTCAAGCATTGGAACAGGCTGCCCAGGGAGGTGGTGGAGTCACCATCTCTGGAAGTATTCAAAAAACATGTGAATGTGGCGCTTTGGGACATGGTTTAGTGGGCATGGTGGTGTTGGGTTAATGGTTGGACTTGATGATCTTAAAGGTCCTTTCCAACCTTAATCATTCTGTGATTCTGTGACTTCCTGCATGGTGATGTCTATATGTGTTCCATGCTTACCTGGAAAACAGTATCTTCCACCCTAAATTTGATCTCCACTGACCCTGACTACAAACTATTGGATATTGTTATGTAAAGCTTCTTTACATGAAATATATCTCTACATATATATGCTCTGGTATCACATACGCTTCTGCAGGTACTTAAAGACTAAATTGAAGTAACATTTTCAAGCAATAAGTGTACAATAAACTGAAGAGTTCAAGCTGTGTGACGCACCATAAGCTGTAGTTGTAGCTATTCTAATATTCTCCAAGATTTTAACACCTGTAAGAAGTATTTGTATGCTATCAATACCAAAATGAGACATAGTGTTCCTTTAATAGTCTCATGAAATATCATTTCTTCCTTCTTAAGAAAATCCTTCTAGATCAAATGGATGTTTGTCAAATATCACTTGCTCAGTTTCAACTGAGCATATTCAATGATCATTTTGGAGCATTTCCCACATTAGAGTTCATTTCCTATGAGTTAGTTCTTTATGTAAGGAGAAATAATTAGCATGAAGGGTATTAGACTACTTCCACAAAGAATGAAAATATTATCAATACTGGTCAATACACTTAACGAAAAATCTGTGAAACAAACTTGATATCATTCTACAAGAAAATTAAGTCTAGTCAAAAATTTAAGTGTTAAGTTTAAATGCATTTAGGCTTATTTCAGATATAACTGTCCTCAATTAATGTCTTCGAGGCACACTGAGATATTCAAATGAGAAAGACTCTCCTCCGTAAGTGGACAAATACTTTGACACTATCTCAAACTTTGCAGAATTCCCAACAGAAAACTGTAACCCTCAGGCAGGCAACAATATTTTGTGGGATTTATTACATTGCCTGCATTAAAAGTCTTGGCAGTGTGGCTTCAGGGAGGTTGCAAGGATGACCTTGGTCATCCTGATACTGAACCCAACCACTGAAAGTCTACAGGGCTATACAGATATATGCTGAATGCCAGGATCCACACTCTTCAAGGATCCCCTCTGGACAGGGTGGATTTAGAATGAAAAAATAGCTTCAGGATGAACAATGAAAGGATTAGTACCAGTCCTTAATGCTAAAAATAGTGATGCTGTGAATGGACATCAAGCCAAAGTTGTTTACCTTACCTTTTATTCCTCCCCTGAAAACATAGCATCCTATGTGTTCCTGCTTTCCAAAGGTATCTAGAAATAAATTCAAATACAGACAAGTTCTGAAGGATGTGAATGAAAATTCCCTCCTCTTATGTTTGGCCTCCATGGAAGATTCAGTGTGCCAGGGCTATTAATTTTGGAGTGCTCAGCACCCTTTCAATGGGTCTTGAAAAGGCAACTTCATTTATTTCCAGGCTTGCAAGCAACTGTAAATAAAATGTTCTGCTGTTTTCTGTAAAAAGTAACAACACTTTAAAGAGTGACAATAATACAGAACAGTACCACAAATAGTTTCTGAAAGCAATAAGAAATTTTATAAGTTTAAAAGAAATTCACTTTTCTGTATATTGCTGGTAAAAATGATGGCTCCAAGTGATTAAATGAAATGTGTGTAAATATTCAGAAAGGTTTTAAAAGCTGGAAACTTTTCACCTAGCCAAAACAGAGACTTTTTTGTTTGAATAGCAATGAATTCAATAGAATTGAAATGTTGAAATACACAATAAGTTTTACTTTCAAAATCTCTTGGAAAATGGTCAGGCTAATGTCTCATAGAAATCATTTGTAATGTAAGACCAGTAAAGCACTTATTTACTCAAGTATTGCTTTCCAACTGCTATGCAGTTTCAAAGCTACATTTTTCTTATCAATCTACTCCATAGTTTATATCTTAAAACATTCAGCTTACAAAAGCCTTCCTTTACAGAGACAGACATTAAGATTCATAGCAGTACATAACTGTGTAATGGACGGGTGAACATTTGTTTGGTCTACAGCTAAAATTAACATCTCCATCTCAGATTTTAACATAAAAAGTACATAAATTCTCAAAAACCTTCACATCTTCAATGACTGCACCCAATACACAACCCATACAAATTACTGTAAGGGATGATATTAATGTTAAAGTTTTCTGTTACAAGCAACATCAAATACATCAGAAAACTTTGATTTATATATACTCAATATTGGACATTTTTTAAAAAAGATTAAGGTTTTTACTTATATTTGGAGGAAATTCATTTGAATGACAACATAATTTGAAAGTCTTAACTCATTCCCCAGGAGAAGAGCTGCAGTCACACTTCACTCACCTCAATACAAAGTTTGTGCATAGGTAATTACATGCTTCTAGAGAAAAAAAAAGACATTACTGGATTTTCCTCTTCTGCATAGGCTAGAAGAACATCACTGACATCCTGGCAACACAACAGTACAAAAATCTGGCGTCTGTTCCAGTGTTAGAAAACCAATCTAAACACTTCTTAGCAGCTTTTGTGTGTGCAGTTTAATACTTTCATAACTGTGCTAACTGACCAAGTCATAACTGGAAGGAAGAACCTAGTAAAGGGGGTAATTTAGGTTGAGAAACTTGCAAATCCCACCACTGTAAGATAGGTGGTCTGACTCAGGTATCTTTTTCCAGCTATAGCAGAATATACACAAGGTCAATGGGGGCACCTAGCAGCTTCTTTTTTTGTTTATGTACTGCGTTTGGCTGAGATGGAGTACATTTTCCACATAGCAGCCCTCATAGTGCTGTGGTTTGTATTGGTAGCTAGAAAGATGTTGATAACAGACCAGTGGTTTGGCTGCTGCTGAGCAGTGCTTGCACAGCATCAAGGTTGTCTCTCCAACATTCCGTCCTCACAAGCTGCAGGTGGGCAAGACCTTGGGAGGGGACACAGCCAGGACAGCTGACCCAAATTGACCAGAGGGATATTCCATATGACATGACATCTGCTCAACAATAAAAGCTAAGAGAAAGGAGGAGGAGAAGGGGCATTCGTTATTACGTTTATCTTCCAGAGCAACTGCTACACATGCTTCCTACTTCCCAGGAAGTGGGTGGATGTTGCCTGCTGATGGGAAGCAGAGAATAAGTCTTTTTTTTTCCTTTCCTTCACCTGCAGCCTTTACTTCTGCTTTATTAAACTGCTCTTATCTAGACCCAGGAGGTTTTTTCCATCTTATTTTCTCCCCAGTCCCATCCTGCTGAGGAGAGGAGTGATAGAGTGGCTTGGTGGGCACTTGGTGTCCCACCCAAGGTCAACCCACCAAAGTTTAAGTCTTTTTTTCCCCCCTAGGAGTAGTGACATTCCCTAGACATCTCTGTTTTTTAATAGAATTCCAGCTGCCAGGCTTGTGCTGAAGTGCTCACGCTGAGATGCCTCTGCAGCTGCGTTGTCTGTAGTGTGGTGGGATTGGGGACCTAAACATTTTCTGATTCATCTTGCCTGTCAGGCAGTCCTGACAACATACAAAACATAGACAAAAGTTGGCAAGCCTCTGGAGGGTAGAGTATTTCTTTGAGATGTACTTCACACAGAATCAGATAGATCAGATAGAGTATCTACCTCCTTGCTAACAGTGCTCTCTGAGAGAAATTAATTGATTGGAGAAATAACCCAACAACTTCTGAGTCACCAAAATACCATGTTAAAGATGTGTACTTTATCAGCCTCTGAGTGAGAAATGATACTGACTGGTTTCTTTGACCGTAGTTTGCTGTGTGTACAGTGTATTTTACACAGTATTAAAGAGGATGTGGCTGAGCAGGAAGGGATACCACCTGTTTGTCTTATCCTGCCAATACACACTGGATCAAAAAGAGTTCCCAGGAAGGAGAAGCAGATTCCTACTTCACTGAAGGCAAATGATCACACCGAGCCTGGAGAATATTTTAGAATGAAGGTAGGGAGAGATGCAGGAAACTCAGAGATTGTAGCCTTGAAGACTAAGAGGAACAGGAGGATCTTCCTGTAACTGTGAGGAGACCCAAACTGCTCAGAGGTAATGGAAAGATTTTCAGAGAAACACATAACTGTCTGGAGTATATGGTATTTAACCCATATTATTTTAACTTTTCGACACCCTCTATTCTCCCACAACAGATACTTATCAAGTCCCCTAAAGAGGGTGGGCAGGATATGTAGTCATCACTACTGGAAACCTCATGAATCATCTGGTACGTAACTGAATGCATCCTTACCATAGCAAAAAGAGTGGAAAATTTCAGGTCTTATTCTGTTTCAGATTCTTTTTCAAAAACATCAATACAGAAGAGAAAAAAATAGTACAGCCTGCTTAAATACATAACAAAAAAAAAAGGATCCAAAACATCTGAATATCTTGAGCTGCAAGGTACATTATTCTGCACATTATCATGTAAGTGTGACTGAGTGCCCAAGACTCCTGAAGACACTGTTTTTCAGATGGGGAAAAAATTATCTTAATACATATACAGAGTTGGAAGAGAGAAACTTCGGCACTGGGAATAGAGGAAACCTCTGCGTGCAAAAAGTAATAAGAGTATGAGCAAAATACTTCATTTAGTGAAAAAAGTCATCAGTGCAAATGTAACAGGAATAAGAACTGGTTAGGTAGCAGCTCTTCACAAATAAAGCTTAGGAGTTATTAGAGACTACAAATCATAATGGATTCAATAATACACAATTGTAAAATAATAGTAAATGTTATGTTAGAACAAATATAGAGACATAAAAGACTATCTAACCTATACCTCACCACTCTGAAAAGCCCTCAATTGGTATACTACATCCCATTTCACACATACTAGTCCAAGAAAGTTACAGATTGGCAAGACTGCATGGTTAGGTGCATCTTGATGCCACACTATTTCTAATTCCTGACATAGCTCTTTGGCCTTAGTTTGAATGGACACAGAGCTACACTGATATGCTTCTAGGGATTCAGTGCCCAAAACCAAAGAAAGCATCGCTAATATATTACATGTGTGAATTGTCTTCTGACCACAGTTATCTATAATGGACTATATGGAAGAGAAATTCAACATAATATTTTCCGTAATAGCCTTCTGCAGTTCTTGACTTGCAAGATATCTGATGGTACAGCTCATCAAAATATTTGTCCTGCAGAACATACCCTGAAGAGCACATTGCCATTTGCTTTTCTCACAGAATCAGTGATTTTTCCTCTGTACCTTGCTATACTAACAGTTCATGAATAGCATCCAGATTTGCACTAACCTTGCCAAAAGATTATTCATTAAAAGATCATCATAACAACAGATCCAATTCAAGTATTTCTAAACCTCTTTGCTTTGCTAAGGCTCAAGGTCAAGAAACGAACATTCAAGTGGACTAAAAGTCTGGGCAGAAGAGTACTGAGGGACTGAGGGTCAGCAAGTGCTTATCTCCTATGAGACTTAATTCAAAGAGCCACAAGTCTCTCTATTCAGATTCAATTCCATCTTTCTTGAATTCTTATAATCAAGCTCAAGCCTATCTTTTTTACATCCCCAGATACAGTATTCTTGCCCATTGGCAAATTTCAGACATTATCTCAGCTTTTCAGATGACATTTCCACAGATTATTATGCTGCAAAGCCTTCAACTTCTAGTGTTCATGGTCTCTCATGTGGATATCGTCCAACAGTTAATCCCTTCTTACAACCTCTGTGGAATTGGAAATATCAATAGAATAGCCTGGAGCAGGTTCTGGAAAATTTCTCAAGTCTCTGAAAATATGGCTCACAAAAAACAAAAAAACAAACAAACCTCCCTGCCCCATCAGCTGTTCATCCTGTTGGAATATAGATAAATATTTATTTCTACAAAGGGAAGCTGAAAAAAA
>NW_010561437.1:24997-31255 GCF_000687285.1 Phaethon lepturus | reverse complement strand
TCATGTCCAGCTTTTCATCCCCCAGTACACCAAGTCCTCATTGGCAGAGCTGTTCTCGATCCCTTCATCCCCCAGCCTGTACTGTTACTGGAGGTTGCCCCGACCCAAGTGCAGGACCCTGCACTTGAGGTCATTCCTCAAGGTTGTCCAGGTCCCTCTGGACGGCATCTCATCCTTCAGGCATGTCAGCTGCACCACTCAGCTTGCTGTCATCTGCAAACCTCCTGAGGGTACACTCCATCCCACTGTCTGTGTCGTTGATGAAGATATTAAACATCCCTGGTCCCCATACAGACCTGTGAGGGACACAGCTCATCACCAATCTCCATCGGGACATTGAGCTGTTGACGACTACCCTCTGGATGTGACCATCTAATCAATTCCTTATCCAGCGACCAATCCACGCATCAAATCCATCCTTCTCCAATTTAGAGAAGGGTGTTGTGCGGGACTGTGTCAAAGGCCTTACAGAAGTCCAGATAGAACACATCGGTAGCCCTTCCCTACAGAAGACCACTAGGTTGGTCAGGCAGGACTTGCACTTGGTGAAGCCATGATGACTGTCTCAAATCAGCTCCCTGTCCTCCATATGCCTTAGCATAGCTTCTGGGAGGATCTGTTCCCTGATCTTCCCGGGCACAGAGGTGAGGCTGACAGGTTCGTATTTCCCAGGGTCCTCCTTGTTACCTTTTTTTAAAGATTGGTGCAATATTTTCTTTTTTCTAGTCACCAAGGACTTTACCTGACTACTTTTCAAATATCATGGAGACATAATATACATATATTTATTTACTTATAAAAAAATATATGTACTATTATACTGTGTATGGTACAAAATAAAAATTAAAGAATGAGATAAAGATGAAATAAACACTTTCAGAAATCTTTTTGTACTTTATTAACATTACAAAAAATATTCTCTGACCATGCTCCCACTGGACTGTTTTGTGCACTCCTTGAAGACCGCTGCAATGCACTAGGAACTGTTTGAGTGCTCATGTCAGAAGAAAAGGCATTGTAATTTGCCAGAAGACTGCAATTAGGGAAGGAAGGAGGGAGTGCCTCGTTAGAGGAGGGTTTTTTTTTGTTTGTTTTTAATGCATCAATTTTAGCTGACATGTTGTCAGTATCAATGACCAATTCAATTCCAGAACTTTAAGCATCATAATAACCCTTCTCTATCTGGGCAGCTTTTGTTTCAGCATAAGCTATTTCAGAACTGGTTGAAGAGGAAGATGCTGCAGAACTAGTCTTCACTTTCAGATTAGCTTTTTCCCTTTTGGTACTGCATTTGATTAGACCTCAGATGATTTTCATTCTCAAAGAACATTCCTGCAGAGGAGGAGGTTGGCAAGATCTGTATCTTGGAATAATTCAAACCAGTGTACTACATCTTTTGTTGCATCCTTCAGATTTTTTCCTAGAACCCTGTATAATATTCATACCTGAGCAACCGCAAACCCATTTCCCCTCCTTGTATGGTATAGGCAATAGCAATCACAATCTGGTCATTTGTTCACTACTAAGAATTATTTCAAATACTTGACTTCGAATTGTTTGTCATTCAGTATTTTGGAAGCTATCCAGTTTTTGCTGCTTGAGTGCGTGGAATGTCTTTGGTTTATTTCTGCACTTCAACATGCCGATTAGGCCTGATAAACATGCTGAAATTTCTTTTTATGCATAAAAACTAACTTAAGATGCATTATCTGTGCCTGATAAGCTTAACTGACTTATGGATGCAGTGATTTTAAAAAAATTCCTGAAATTCCATTTGAACAAGGAAGCTTATCTTTTGCGTCTTCATTTTGCTAGTTGACTTTCCTTCTTCAGCTGAACTGCTTCTCTTTCAGATTATTGAGTTTTGGGTTTTTTAATTCAAAGAAAATAGCAATGTCTATTTCGGCTCTAAAGAAACTGATACTAGGTTAATGTTTCAACTTACTTTGAGTGTTTACATGGTAGAGAGACTCCTAAGACTATTCTGAATAATATTGCTCTTGAGTGGTAAGCAGTTAGGCGACTGTGGCTTGAACATAGTGCTTGTGCCAGTACAAGTAAGTGCTGTGCTGCATGAATGTGCTAGCTCTGCTCAGTGCTGGCTTGGGCTGTGCCTGAGCTGCATCCATCATGCCATTTTCATGGCATGACATTAAAATTCAGGCAGTACTTTATTGATTTTTAAGATTATTTCAATGGGCTATTTAGTCTGTTGTGAGACAGTAGGTTAAATGTAATTCTTTGTGAACTTACTACACTTAGAACTAAACTTCTAATTAAAATGGGAAGTTTTATTAAGGTTGCTGCTGCATAGTGTAGTACATTTGCTCCCCATCCCCCACCTCCTGAATGGAAAGTTCATCATTCTGTTTTGCGGAAGTGGATGAAAACTGAAAGGTATTAAGAGAAAGAATACTTAAAATTAACCTTTTTTTGGGGTGGAGTATTGAAGAGGACTTGAATTTGCTGTGTTGGAAAAAAAAAGGTCTTGAGCAAGACTGAAATGGATTCTTTTTTGTACTTATTTACAGAACATTGTATTTCTCGGGCTATACTTGAATAAGCAAAACTGCTATGCAAGAGGCTTGCTAGTAGGATTTAATTCAGCTCTTATGCAATCAAATGCTGCATCTGCTTCATTCTGGAGAACAAGAAAATTACATGAAATACTTAAAAGGTCACTAACCATTAGAGATGTATCAGGGTTGTGTTTTTCAGGTAATCGAATGAAAACTGCCTGTGTTCAGAGCCTGGATCTGTTTTCCTATAAGTGTGATTTCTCTTTTCGTGCCAATGGATATCAAAAGGAATATGACAGCCAATGCACTGTAACCAATAATTACTTAGATAGTAATTCACAGCACAGTGGTTCTTCTGGAAAGGAACAAATATATTGCAGTAGGGAAACTAGTAGTTCGGTTCTGGAGAGGTCAGGAAAGGAGTGATCCATCAAAACCAGAACGGAGGTATGTTCTTGAGGTGTGAAGGAGACTACTTGTATTTCTTCTTCTTAAGCTGGATGGATTGGTTGCCGCTATGCTTTTGCCTCCTTTTTTGTTACTTGATGTTAATGCTACAATTTCTGGTTAACTAGAAGAAGTGGAGAAACTGGCAAAGGAAATTTGTTTTGTTTGAGGTTTTTTTTGGTAGCAGACTATGTTGACTGTTCCTTAGCAGAAAGGCCTGACTTTGCTTACAATATTTCTGGCAGTACAGAACATAAGCATTGTGGGTCTACCATGGGGTAGCCACACTGTATAGTTGCTGAACAGAGGTCTTTTCTTCTTTGTCCCTAATTGTCATTAGCAACTTGCCCAGAGTATTCATATCATTCTGTGCTGATGGAGGGATGTATAAATCGAGATGTGAAGATGTAGAGAGTTTTCTTTATCTTGATGCTTTTGCAAAATGCTCTTGTTCTTTAAGTAATGTTTTTGGTATATAGGGGAAAAATACTATTTATATTTCAGGTAGTATACTGCTCAAAGTACGTGTTACTTTCCTTGATATCTCAGCAAAACTTTGCTGCCATATCATGTGTAAAAACTGCTTGAAAGGATTCCATCTGGTCACACCATACTGGCTACAGGCTTTCAAATCTCAGCCTCTACATGGTGATTTAGACTTTGGTCCTTTCCTCTGGAACTTTTCTTCTGTAAATATGGCTAATACTTCTCTGTTAGGACTGCAGAGATTTGAATCTGAACTTCCTATGCTGATGTTA
This sequence comes from Phaethon lepturus, assembly GCF_000687285.1. Classification (NCBI taxonomy): domain Eukaryota; kingdom Metazoa; phylum Chordata; class Aves; order Phaethontiformes; family Phaethontidae; genus Phaethon; species Phaethon lepturus. Next base: position 27,531 of record NW_010561437.1, on the reverse strand, counting down.
TGACAACTAGATCAAAAGGTGTTGATACTGTTTCCAGAAGCACTGATTACCTTGAGAGACACTTTATTTTGATGTGGTGTTTAGGAAAGCATTGAAACTTTTTTTTGCTTATGAAGAGCTGAAAAAACAAAATGTTACTGGTAATATAAAACACAAAATTCCTGATGATGCAGTAAAGAAAGCAGATAGAGGAAGGGGTGAAATCACCGTTGGAATATCACACAATGTTCTAATACCTGGATTACTTCAGTGACATGACAAGTTAGTGGCTGTGGAATACTGCTATGACAGTCAAGTTCATCAAGATCACTCAAGGACCAGATTCTGTCTTATTTTCACCAATTAAAGTACTCTTAAGTACGGGCAGTTTTGCTGTTCCTTCATTTCTGAATTGCTTCCATACCTTTTCCTATCTGGCAGCAAAAGGCAATTTGTATCCATCCCGTATTAGGAGGGGAGTATCATAATCACCTCAAACAGAAAATTCCATAGCCTTTGTGTGGTTAGTAAGCTTGGAGAGCAGTCAAAAAAATTGCATGCATGTAAGATGTTAGGTGGTGGTGAGTTTTATAAAAAAGGCTCCTATCTATCCTTTTTATGTATACCAGCTTGCAAGAACAATGATTTACTCCTAAGCTGAAATCAATTGTCTGAGTAAGTTCTTGATTAATAGTCTTGCTATCCTGGCTAATATATTATACTACTCCTAAGAGTTGGGAGGAAGAATGGATGATTCTCTATCCCTTTATAAGAATTAAAGTAAAAATGGCTTTCAAAATCAGAATATATATACACACACAAAAAAAATTGCTTAACTCTTCTCTGTTAAAAGCAGTATTGAGTTTCAAGACAGTGAAATACAAACTGATGGCAGAGACATGTAGCTGGCTAATTCTTCAGTTGACATGTTAATTGTAACTAGAAATTTCTTTTGTTTAAAACTGTTCTGCTGTAATCAAAGTACAACAGACTTTAACTTCAGTTTAAGATAACATTAATGTTTTGTGTTTGATGCAATCTCTTTTTAAAATCTCTGGAAGTGGATGCCAAAAGCATTTGCTGCTGTATTTTAAATTGGTAATTGTAGAGAAGGTAATATAGCCAAAGCACTTAAGTTTTGGTCTCTTGGCTGCAAACCTGAAAAGGATTTCCTTTGATTGAGGCAAGTAACCAATGGCTGAAGCGGTTCATGTTTTATTCCAAGGAATCCTGAGTTCTAAGAACAGATCATGTCTTATCTGGGTAATTTATCTCCTGTTGCTGTAGGTAACTGGGTGCCATTTAATGGGTTAGTAGGCTTTTTTTAGGTTATGACTGCAAAGATACTGGAACTACAGTATAATAGCAGCATTTTACATGTGCTTCAAACAAGGAGTGGGAATTATAAATTCTGTTAGCAAATTTGCTATAATTCATGCCCAGTTTAAAATCAAGCAGTAAAATCCGTAATATGCTGAATTTTCTGAACTGCTGTTAATAGCTAGTCATTGCACAATGACTAGCAATGTTCCCTGAAAGTGTGTAGGTTATGAGTTGTTTTTGTTTTTTTTTTTTTTTTTAAAGAAAATGCTAAGAAGGTACGTAGGCAGGCAGAGATATCTTATGCTTCTGCCGTGTTGTCTTTTGCTGTGCTACCTGACTGGGGTTTTGCCACTGGTAGCAATAATAATCGCTCAAGCTCCCATCTAAGTCCTCAAATACCTGAACACTCAAATCTGGTTTGCGAACTTGGCAAGTTTATTTTTAACTAACGAATTATCAGGCATTTATAAACTTTTCTACATGTCTGTGGAAGCTACTGTCTTTATGAGTAGAAATCCAAGTGAAAGGTAACTGCTCGCTTGGATTATCACCGTGTTTGAAGTACCAAAGATTCAGACTATTACATCTTTGGTAAGATTAGTGATGTAATTAAGATGTAGAAGGTTATAAACTGCTTTCAGTTTTAGAATTTGCACTTTCACTGCCCTTTCATAGAATAGGGGCTATTGCGAAGCATTAATCAAGAGTTGGGCACGATAGTTTCCACACTAGTTTATGATAACCCTATCACCATCCTTACTGCAGCAGAGGACTGGTGAGGAAGAACTAGAACTGCATGCAATATTTAAAGTTCAGATGTACTACAGGTGTGGTTTTTTTCTTGATTTGTTCATTACAGAATTATTTTTCTGGTTTTACAATCTTTCTCTTGAACTGTTACTGTGTAACAAGGTGTTAGTTTTCTGAAGGTATTTAGGATAGGCCTAAAAAAGAGTTCTTTCAAGTGTAGTGAGAGATGTAGACAGCATATGGGGTTTTTTTCCTTATTACTTTGCTTTCATAGGCACTGAGTTTCAGTTGTGTTAATTTCCAGTTCCTAGGTCTAACAAGATTCTTCTACGTTGTTTGATAGGTCTAAATAGCAAATTGCTTTTCTTAAGAAGTAACTGTTTCAGTTACTTTATGCATACAATAAATACATCTAGCACTTCTTAAACCTTTTATTCAGATCATAAGAAACGTCACAGGTAGGTGAGGGAAGAATCCAAAAG
>NW_010561437.1:0-24966 GCF_000687285.1 Phaethon lepturus | reverse complement strand
AGGGAAAGTGAAGGCTTGCTCATCCAAGAAAAGACTCATAGTCTTTAAAAATTACGGGAAGTGTTAACATCTTCTGGGGTGAAATGGTTAGTTATTCTGCTTCTGTTATAGAACTTTCTTTAATATGTCCTTTTTATTTTATCCACGCTCTGGCTAAGGTATGTTTGAATTAGAAAAGGAAAACCAAATGCTCATAAGCTTTTCTTCCATGTATGTTTTGAGCTGTGTTAAGTATGAAAATCTTCTGTACTATCAAGTTTTGTACTTGAGTAACCATAGTCTTAACTGTGTGCAACTGTAGAGTTAGGCTACTTAGGAGAATCATCTCCACAAGTAATGGTTCTTCCACTGTTCAGACAGCTGGTGTGTGCTACATCTGGATGAACACCGGTTGCTTCCCTCCACAGAAAGGAAGTTCTTAAAAATGGTGATGCCTATAAAGGTAACCTTTAGGAGATAGAAACAAGAAATTGTTATGGTAAGGCGTAGTGAACAGCTTGCAATGACACTGGAAACTGCAGTGAAGGAATACAGAAGATGTGTGTAAGACTTCTGCACTTGTGAAAAGGGTTCCACTGTCCGTGATGATTGCTGCAAACATCTTGTGCTGGTTTTGGCTGGGATAGAGTTAATTTTCTCCATAGTAGCTAGTATGGGGCTATGTTTTGGATTTGTGCTGAAAACAGTCTTGATAATACAGAAATGTTTTTGTTATTGCTGAGCAGTGCTTACACAGTCAGGGCCTTTTCTACTTCTCATCCCACCCCACCAGTGAGTAGGCTGGGAGTGCACAAGAAGTTGGGAGGGGACATAGCTGGGACAGCTTGCCCCAACTGACCAAAGGGATATTCCATTCTGTATGACATCATGCTCAGCATATAAAACTGGGGGAAGAAAAAGGAAGGTTGGGGACGTTTGGCGTTGTGGTGTTTGTCTTCCCAAGTAGCCATTAATGTGATAGAGCCCTGCTTTCCTGGAAATGGCTGAATACCTGCCTGCCAACAGGAAGTGGTGAATGAATTCCTTGTTTTGCTTTGCTTGCATGTGCAGCTTTTGCTTTACCTATTAAACTGCCTTTATCTCACCACATGAGTTTGCTCACTTTTACCTTCTGATTTTCTCCCCCATCCCACTGGGGTGAGGAGTGAGCGAGAGTCTACGTGGTGCTGAGTTGCCGGCTGGCGTTAAACTATGACACATTTCTAACCACAAAGCTCCTAGCAGATGAAGACTCAACAATGGGATCATCCTTTTGACTGTAGCTGCTCAGGACAGAGACCCACTGCTGTACAGAATTGTTCTGTTGGTACCTTTGTTGGTGAAAGATGGTTCTTGGGCAGCTTCCCTTATTTCCTGTCCTCAGTAAGCACGTTAAATGACAGCACCGTACTGAGTATCAGAATATATAAGTACAAAGCAGTTTTAAATGTAAGCAGCTGTTATCTTGATTAAATATACTGGAATGCCATTTTTATATTTCCTTGCAGAAATTTGGGCTTGAAAAGATGGGGCTCTTGGTTTTCTGTAACATTTTGATAGTATTAGCTAGTTAAAACATCTTCAGTACTGTATCCTACTAAGACAAGAAAAAGCTACTGTTGTGAAGCCTTTCTAAGGAATTTGTATGAAGAGAAGCCTGTACTATCTTGACATGTACTAAACCCATAACTAGTCAAACTTGAGAGGTGGAAAAAGAGCAATTAAATGCTCTAGTCTCAGATACTTCTTTGGCCTCCTCTCTTTGCACAAGAACAATGGCAATAGGAAGGATTAGCTAAACAAGTTACTTACTACTTGGGACATGCCAAACCAGGCAGACTGCAAAGAAAGCGGTCTGCGGAAGAACAACGGTGTAGTCTTAGATACAAACTTGCTGGTTGTCCTGTCTTTTCCTTGGGGCTTCCATGTTGTGATACTTGAAAAGAAGCAAGAGCAGAAGAGTTCATATGGATTTATTTTGGTACCACCTGGTACAGTTCTTCATAGCATAAATATGTTGCCTTTAAGATGGTATCTAGATAAGTTCACCACAAATAAATGTGCTGCATGACATAACAGCACTATCAAGAATTCTCAGTAAAACTAAATAGCAGTTTTTACCAATGAGAAATTTTCCATGCACCAGTGTATTTCAAGTTGTGTGTGAAAAATCTTGGATCTTTTCTGGCTAACAAGTATTTTCTCATTACTAATCCACTTCTAATAAATGTGGAGGCTATTCACAATTGGCACAAATAACTTATTGTTATGATCCAGTACTGGAGATGAAATAGTAGATTATCTGTATTTTTCAGTGCACTGTGATACAGCAATGGGAATTTGTGTAGGAACAGAATTTAACTGTTTCTCTGCTGAATTTCTTATCAGTGTGTGATAGAATTGTCAACATGTAAATGTATCTAATTTTTCTTTTATAGTGCAAGTGAACACCATAACTGTGTGTTCTTTGGACTGATTAGATAAAAGACACCATTTTGATTAAAAAGTTGTGTTTGTAAGAGCATTTCTAATCTGAGATGCTAAAACCTTCTCTTTTCTTTCCCCTTTTGTTACACCCCCTCCAAATCAACAGTGTGTTAGTGTTGTTTACTGTTTATGAAGATCTTATCGTACATGTATTGCTGCTCTAAAGTAGCGCTAGTGCATTTTTCTCCATTCAGTATGTGACTTGAGTAGAACCATTGTTTCCTCATGAGCAGAAGCATGAAAAATACTACGCCTGCTTTATTTACAGCTGAGACCACAGTGGTGCTTTCTTAATCTTGCATTAACAGGCTGAGCTTGGAGCCTTGTGTAATGGAATTCTTTTGTGCCCACACTTTGTAATATCTGGTCTCACTGGTGCTTTATCAGGCACCCACTAGCGCTGATAACCAGCAGTAACCTTTCAGTTATTACATTTTGCCTGTGCTTCAAAATATTTTCCTAAGAAATATTGCATAGTGTGGAGAGACAAGACACACAGAACAAAACTTTCTTGTGTTCATAGTGTGCATATCTTGGAGCTGATCTGGTAACTGATAACTCAAAATAATCAGTTGTGAGCCACTGCCTCCTTCCCAGAATACAACAGGCTGAGCAATGGGCTTATTTGAGCAAATAATAGAATGTGTAGCGATCTTGTGATGGTTGAGGTTGGAAGTGACCTCTGGAGGTCACCTTGTTGATGTGTGCAGGTTCTACCAGTACTTGCCCAGCCATGGTCATATGCTGAAGTATATAATTGCCTCTTACACAAGATTCTAGGATATTCTCCACGTCCTCTTAAAACCTAAATGTGCAATAAATGAAAACTTCTAGCTTGTTGAAAAGAAAAAGTGTTGTGACTCAGTATTACAGCATTAACTACTTCAGTTGCATACAATGTTTCAGTATTTTAGCACATGAAGATACAGATTTCTTCTAGCCCTTCCTTGATCTTCCCTGACCAGTCTTTGCAAAGAACAATTTAATTGTTTCTTATTAGAGACATGACATGCCTTTTTGTAAAAGCAGATGATGTTATAAAATGTTGGCAGTTTTCTGGCTAAAGCATAAAAACTGCTTAGATGATGTAAATGGGAGTCATTTTATGCAATGCTTTAAAATTGAGTTTGTTGCAAGTATAATGTGATGCTTTTCTATGGAAAAACAAGAATAGATTTTATATGAAGGAATAATAATATACAAGTATGTTGTTGCATACTTGGTTGGAGGTTTTGTTGCTGTGGTTGTGAACATCTTTATTAATTTGTCCTTTGTTTCAATGTATCTTTTTTTTTTTTACACACACACATCCCCCCATTGTCTGGGGGAGAAGCAGGGAGAAACTTGTGGTAAGTGCTGCTGGAAACAGCAGCATATGATGAGGGAGACATTAATACCTAGAAAGAGATTTGAAGCTTATTCTTACATTTCTAGGAAAGTCATCTGAAGGATGAGTTCTCAAGGGTATGGGAACAGGGCAGTATTAAGGTCATTCTTTTCTGTCGTGAGCTTCAGGTGTGTCTGAGTTTGGTGAGGAGCCCAACTGGAGGGCTTTCCATTTCCTCAGTCCTGTTTCAGGCAGGTCAGCATAGCCTCAGTAAATGAGTGTCTTGTAGCTATATGTATTAAATTAAAACTAATTTATTATTGTTCTAGTTCTTGACATAGAGGTGCTAGAGGTAATTCTATGTAAAATCTTAAATGTAGCAGCATGGTAATTCTGTTTTTTGTCCTCACTGTTCTTCTTAACACTCTGAATGGATCACACACCACTTCTTACTTGATTTGGTTTGAGTGTCTGAATACAAATAATCAGCAAATCAATAGATTCATCTGGTCAAAGGTTGTGCAAACCTCTCAAGAAGTTACAGCCATTGTTCTGTTCTATCCAGAAGACCTGCATTTCAGCAAACTGTCTTAATTCCCAGTTAAATTTCTTTTGTCCTCTGTTTAATGTATATAATGTAGCACATTATATATAGATACGTACACACACATATATGTGTTATATACATATAAAATATATATCTAGTTTTTTTCCAGTCTCTTCCAGAAACAAGAAAATATTTAAGAAAACTATCTGTTAAAGGTAGTGATCTGCAAACTGATCATGATTCTGCCTACTGGTGGAAAACATCTACCATACAGTATCTCCAGAACTGTTGTAGGTACACCTCTTTTTATGAGAACTGCATAATGCAGAGTCAGTGACAGAAGCACTGACAGAAGTCTGTGCTAATGACTTCTGAATAAAGTTGACATAATGTGATTTTTATTTTTTTAATCTGTTTGTATGTTTACTGCTGATGGTAAGGGGATATGGATGACACCATAAGTGGCAGTTCTATAAATATTTCCTCTGGACTCATTAATGTATGAGGAGGAATTCAATAAAGTATCTCACATTGAACTTTCTTACTGTGTCCGTTCAGCACAGAACATACTCTTGAAAGCATAATTTGTATCTAGTCTATTTTGTGTCCTATTTAGCAAGTGGGAGCTGTTGTGGTTTAACCCCAGCTGGCAGCTAAGCACCATGCAGTTGCTCTCTTACTCCTCCCCCTGCCCCCAGTGGAATGAGGAGGCAATTCAGAAAAAAAACCCCAAACCCACAAAAGGTAAAATCTGTGGATTGACATAAAGACAGTTTAATAGGACAGCAAGGGTAGAGAAAATAGTAATAATACTCATAAAAGAAAATACAAGTGATGCACAGTACAGTTGCTCACCACTTACTGACCAATGCCCAGCCAGTTCCTGAGCCATGGCACATGTGGCCAACTCCCTCCAGTTTATATATAGATCATGACATCATATGGTATGGAATACCCCTTTGGCCAATTTGGGTCAGCTGTCCTGGCTGTGCCCCCTCCCAGCATGAGACACTGATAAATCCTTGACTAATGTAAGCACTACTTAACACACTGATGTTTTAGTTGTTATCAACATTATTCTCATACTAAATCCAAAACACAGCACTATACCAGCTACTAGGAAGACAATTAACTCCATCCCAGCCAAAACCAGGACAGGAGTTTTGCCCTTCACCTCATTGGGATTGAACCTCTAATCACTTAAATGTTTTCTAAGCGCTCTGGGATGTAGGCTGTTTCACAAATACTGCTTAAGCTGGTTTGTTGAATAGTGTTCTCTGAATGGTATTCAGGGTCTTTCTAGTATATTCATTCTTTATACTTGTTGCCTTGGATAACTAACATACTTTGCTTAGAGTGCTTCCTGCGGATTTCTTACAGCACGTGTAGTGTATTACTACATATATATGTAGTAATATATGTACATATATATGTACATATACATAAAGAGTGTAGTAACTATTTAAGTTGAGTTTAAATGTCTAGGTGTTTGCCTGGCTTGGCAAAACAAAACTGCCTCTTGAAAAGCAAGCATGCAACAAGTGTGTGTACACATATATTTTTAATATATAGAGGACAGTTAAGATTTCTGCACTGTAAGTTGAATTGTAAAGAAAAGCCACAAGTTAGTCTTTATCCATAGGACTGATGATTTCTGCACCTGTCATCCCTCCCTTTTTAACAGGGAAGTATGTTTGGGCAGAGAGTTCTCTTGCCTCCTTCCCCCTGACATGCCACTCTCCCACCCTCCTTTCTAGCAGGATCACCTTACAATGAATAGTGGAATAGTTTGCAGGGAAGTGAATAATTTATTTCCTGAAAAACTGATCTAATAACAGCTAAGTCTGAACTACAGGAAATGCTATAAGCTGAGACCAGTAACTTGTGTTAGAATAGTATACACTTTCAGATTAAGAAGCAAAACTTCCTGTTCTGTAGAAGCTACTGCATTTGAAATAGTTTAGCTCTTTTTCTAAAAGACCAGGTATTTGTTTCATAGAGCTGTAGAACTGATTTTTAAAAGTATTTATTACTCTGACTGCTAACAGTTTGCTCTAACTGAAGCAGAATACCTTTGTGTAAGTTTGTTTTATATTCCTTGAAATCTGAAAGATGTGCCTCATGCAAGGAACATAAAGCTTAAAAATTCTGCTGTGTCATCCTTTAATTCTTTAATTTTTCTGTTTGCACAAGTAGATGGGGGTTTTTACAACATGTGTATCAAATGCCCTTTCTACTCAATTAATGACATAAAATCTAAACTTTTTTTTTTCCCAAGGAGCCCTTTGAAGATGGCTATGCAAATGGTGAGGAAGGCACACCAGCTGGGGAAGCAGCTGCCACTTACACACCTGATAGCAAAGGGGTGGTCAAATTTGGCTGGATAAAAGGCGTATTGGTAAGTTTGATATATTGTACTTCAGTTTCTTACAGATATGATCTTTCTAATAATCTTTTTCTTTTTTTTTTGGGAAGTATTGTGTTAGCTCTATATAAAGAAAAGATTATATGTATGAGAGATGTGAAAAATGCCATAATTTTAGGAAGGGTTGCTCTTACTTGTATTGAATTGTAAGGGAGTAAATCTTCAGGACTTCAAGTTTTGAAGGGGTCATGGTTCCTTAGCACAAGTTTTGAAGTTGCATAATTTCCAGGAAGGGAAAATAATGTGTAACTATTCATATGTATTAGAAAAATTACATATGAATCTTAAGTGACAAAGACAAATGCAAATGGAGAGAATAACTTAATGTCTGTTCACTTTGGATCTGGAAGGTTGTGGACTGAAGTGTTAGAAAACTTGATTTTTATTTATTTATATTCAGAGAAGTAAAAAATACTGTGTTGAGGAGAGTACCTACCTGTATGTGGCAAAACTTGACCAGGATAGTGTCAAAGTGCTCAAATTTTGTTGAATCCGTTACAAAAAGTTATCTTATCCTAAGCTGTGGAAGTCTTAACACTAAATACAATATAGTCATGGTGGAAAAAAACAGAATCTGCCCCCATTTGGAGTTGTGAAAAATTAAGGGTGATGTGGGGGATTTTATTACAAGCACATATTAATTTATTTTTAATATTTTGTCAAAGAGAAACCATGATGAATACATACTTTCCAAAGCTATAAGAATTTATAGTTATGGCTGCAAATGCAATTAGTTAAAACATACTGAGCTTGAGCATTCAGAATATCTAACTTTAGTTCAATAAACTTCCACTGTGTATTAGCAGCTTCCTTACAAGTCTTGAAGTAGCCATATTTTCTACCTTGGGAGAAGGAGAGTGCCTGTGGTAACTGTGAAACAGGTATTACGGACTTTTGTTGATGTACCTTGACCAAGGACAGAGTTTTTAATTTTAAAGCTGGTATCAAGCTGACTTTGAATTTCTCCAAACCCAGTTACTGTATTGGACTATTTTTGTGAGCAGCAGTTCTGAGTATTGAAGAGTTATGGGATAAATGTTGCTGACCATTTTCTTCCAAAGTCTATTTAAAAGTTTCAAGGAGGATGATACCTTCTTTTTCAGTGGTTTGAAAGTTGCAGTTAGTATTTCCTAGTAGGCATAAGCCACCTGGGTGAATATTTCCAGCTCAAGTGATTTACATTTTGCAAAAGACTCTTTAAATCTTTGAAAACTTTTTTACTTTTGTGATTTGGAGAGGTTCTTGTCTCCCTTCTAGTCATAATGACCAGATAAACTTTTTGTAGTATTGATATTGTATGCTTTAGATAAGAGACACCTAAGACCTGCTGTTAGTCTTCTGTCTAAATCCTGTACAGTGCAAATTCTATTTTATTGAGAACTAAGAGTTTAAAATAGAAGGATAAAAAAAAAAAACCACCCACCACCCCAATCCCTGATCCTGTTAGTGTGCAGCTGTGTTTTCAGATACAAAAGTTCTAGGAGTGGGAAGGTGTGGGCATTGTTTGCTTCTGAAAAAAAAAAAATTAGTAGGATATTGCTTTAGTGCATTTTTTGGGGGAGATGTGAATTTGTGTTGTAGACCTCAATCATTGTAGACCTCACAATGTTATTTTCAGTCGTGTATTCTGTAGTATGAACTTTGGATCCTAGAGGTTGGGGTCTAAATTTATTTTTATTGTTTGGTCAAGACATACTACAAGTGTCAGATACTGAAGTGTTGTAACTTTATGTCTAAGGTAGTAACTTTTTAATCATATTTATTTTCATCTTTTTATTCTTCTTAATCAAATCTAAACTTGTCTAATTAGAAGTTTTATTCTGAAACAATTTGAAAAGTTGTGAGGAAAGACTGCAAGATAACTTCAACATTAAAAACTGAAATGAAGAATTAGTGGAAATGACTGCAGATGTAAGACCTAACCCATGTAAAATTTCTGTTTTACCTTAGGTACGATGTATGTTAAATATTTGGGGTGTGATGCTCTTCATCAGACTATCATGGATTGTAGGACAAGCTGGAATAGGTATGTGTACTAACACTATAATTGTATTTCAGTGACTTTTAAATGTGATCCAAAAGACTTGTTAATCCTGAGCTTACACTTTAAACAGGCATGGAAAATGACCTTAATATTGCCAGTTTTTAAGGTAATTTATCTTTATCAAAACTTTAAGCAGTATGACGTTACTTAGACTTTTTCATTTAGCTACAAGGTATGTAATTTAAAGTTGACATTTGTAAGTCTTCAGTGAACTGTGGAGGTAAACTTTTGATCTCTGGGTATTAAAATCTGCGTATAAACTGTGTAGTGTAAAACCAATGTTCTTCAAAGTCTTAACTTAGTACTGAACTGCAGAAAATCTCTCATCTGCAAAAGGCATGCGTTTCATAGAAGCTCTAGGATACAGCTTTTACCCTTCTGATCAAAGACAACATTTTTGTCCAGTTTGCATCCTGGAAACTTCTCTGTACAAAAAGGGAAGTGAAGAAGCCTTTTGCTTGTCTGTACGGGACCACACAGAGTAAAATTGTCTTGTATTTATAAGGCTAATTCTTTAAACCAAGTTATGCTGAAGATTTCTACATTTTAATACTGGTGGACTTACAGCTTTTTTTCCCCTCTCTTTTTCCATAAGGTCTGTCTGTCTTGGTTATTGGAATGGCCACTGTTGTGACAACTATTACAGGACTGTCTACTTCAGCAATAGCCACAAATGGGTTTGTAAGAGGAGGTAAATCTACTTTCATAAAGCTTGTAAAGCTTTCATCACTCTGAAGCATACACCTTAAGTATGTAACCTCTAATTTATTTTCCAATTTTTTAGCATTAGGGAAAAAACAGTATGGATGGAATGTAGACAAGAGTTAGTTTTTTGAAGTGCAGAGTCTTCCCTATGTTCTGTATTTGACTAAACAGTCATGTAAGTAATGAAAAGTCTGTAATTAGCCTATTAATTTGGTTTGACTAGTGGCTCTTCCACTGTGGAAGAAACATTATCTATTTTTAATTTTTTGGAGACTCATACCCGGGAATGAGTAGGGTCTTAATAATCACCTGCATTTGCACTGGTTGGTTAAGAGTGTGCGTGTATCCTTTTATGTGTTCATGTCCTGAAATAAAACTTATTGATGAAAAAATACATCCTATAAAATGATAAGCTATATCTGTATGAGAGCATACAAAAAGATATTTTTGTTCTATTGTGATTTTTTTAATACACAAAAGAAACTCTACAAACTCTTGATTATCTCCAGCTTTCCTGAGGGTGATGATTTTCATTCTCTTTTATGGTTTATATACTGTTGTGAGCAATTTCTACAAAATAGTTTGGTAAGTGGTTGATGTCTTTGACATGTTCAGACTACTTCATGACATTACAAGACTGTTACTGTTGTAGAAAATGTGGTGGAATTAAAACAGAAGCTTATAAAATTCTCTTAACTGAGAATGAAGAGAAAAACCTCACTATCACACAGTAAGCAGACCCAACAGGAAGGATCAGCTATGAATCTTAGCTTTATGTCAAGCTTGGTTTCTAAATGCCTTTCCTGTTTTTTTTAAATTGTATTATACGTATTGGATTTTCCTGTTCTTATGAGAACCATTTTTTTATTTAGAGTCGCTCTTGCAAAATAATACTTTGTTAGAAAATTTTAACTGCTGAACAGGAAGAACCGTAGAATAAATTCACAGTTGTTCCTATGAAAATCTTACATTACAGTAATGTTTTGTTTTTAATGTTAGCATTCTCGTTTGCAAAGTATGTCAAAGCTGTGTACCTACATATGTTTTGCACAAGAGCTGTAATGCAGTGTAATTAAGGATTTCCTGTTGCAAATTTTTAATGTGCACTCAATTACAACAGGCTGGAGCTTGGAGGATTTTGTTGCTTCTAGAAAGCTTAGCCTTAAATTGGAGGAATGTGCCTTTGCTATTTTTTTTTTTTAATTTTACTCTTCCTTAATGCTGTAGAGACTCTATTTTCCATTTATCATATGCAGTTTGAGATGTTGTATTTGTCAAGCTCAAAAATACAAAACATAGGTTCTGAAAAATAGAGTGGCCATGTGATTGTTTTGAGAGTCCTGTTGGAGGGCACAAAATTCCCTTGACAACAGAGCTTTAAGAAACAGGTCATGGAGGTTTGAAACTTGAGTGGATTTATTACAGTCTATTTTGCCAATTTCTTGAGCCATAGCTGATGAAAACGTATAATAGTAGAACTAAGCACAAATGGTTTGAGTAGTTTGAAATAAGAAGCCCAGTAGTAACGGCTGCTTGTGCTTTACCATTTGTTTTTTAACCGTAGAACTGTTTGCATAGCTGAATAATATGATGTGGTGCATGAGTCAGGGATTACTTCCAACTGATGTCTTTTCTTAAAAACTTGAAATGTATTCCTGAATCTTCAGCATGCCTGTCCTTAAAATACTGAGGTTTGAGTTTTCTAATACATCAGAGGAGATGCAAGAATAACTAACGTCTTGTTCGTGTAAACTTTAAATTGCTGATGACTGTCTATTCTTAGGCTCTTTCATGTAGTGTTTTTTTTGGTCTTTTTCTTTCAGGAGGAGCATATTACTTAATTTCCAGAAGTCTGGGGCCAGAGTTTGGTGGTGCCATAGGATTGATTTTTGCATTTGCTAATGCTGTTGCAGTAGCAATGTATGTTGTTGGCTTTGCAGAGACAGTTGTGGAGTTGCTCAAGGTATATGGATGATAGTTGTTACATTGATTACACCGTCCTTTATGCAGGTTCAAGCTGTCATCTAATCATAGAATCATAAAATGTTTTGGGTTGGAAGGGACCTTTAAAGGTCATCTAGTTCAACCCTTCCTGGCTATAAGCAAGGACATATTCAACTAGATCAGGTTGCTCAAAGCCCCCGCTTGAATGTTTCCAGGGATGGTGCATGTACAACCTCTCTGGGCAATCTGTTCCAGTGCCTCACCACCCTCATTGTGAAAAATTTCTTCCTTATATACAATCTGAATCTACCCTCTTCTAGGTTAAAACCAGCATCTCTTGTGCTATCGCAACAGGCCCTGCTAAAAAGTCTGTCCTCATCTTTATTATAACCCCCTTTAAGTACTGGAAGGCTATAATAAGGTCCTCCTGGAGCCTTCTGTTCTCTAGGCTGAACGACCCCAACTCTCTCAGCCTGCCCTCATAAGAGAGCTGTTCCACCGCTCTGATCATTTTTGTGGCCTCCTCTGGACTCACACACATGTCTTTCCTGTGCTGAGGGCTCCAGAGCTGGATGCAGTACGGCAGGTGGGGTCTCACCAGAGTGGAGTAGAGGGGCAGAATCACCTCCCTTGAACTGCTGGCCACACTGCTTTGGATGCAGCCCAGGATACGGTTGGCCTTCTGGGCTGTGAGCGTACATTGTTGTCTCATGTCTGGCTTTGCATTCCCCAGCACCCCCAAGTCCTTGGCACGGCTTCTCTCAATCCCTTCATCCCCCAGCGTGTATTGATACCGAGGGTTGGCCTGACCAGTTCAAAGACGTGGAATGAGGTTCAAGGTTACTACTGATATATCAGTACAGTACTACTGTAATTCAGTAGCTTTTTGGTAAAAAAAGAAATTATAATTGCTGTCAAATGGAAACTTCCCACATTGTTATCCATCTTGAAAAAACAAAACGTATACATTTGTGGTAAAGTCCAAGTTGGCTGTTGAGAAGAGAGGCAGTACAGATACATAATGCAGAATTGTAAGTTGTTACTGCTGAGATTCTTATTAGTGAACTGTTTCTTCTAAGTGCTAGTCGTTTATATTAAGCTCATTTTCAAAGGACTTCTGCTTATTAAAAACAATTCCTTAAGTTAAACACAACCAAGTATTATTTGTCTGTGGGATTTTTTGGTTATATGTAATATTGAGAGGAACTCAACCATACTCTTTGTAGATGGGAAGAAGTTTAGAATACATGAAAAGAATTAAGAGTAATAGTGAACAACAGGTAATATTCATGCGTAGGTGCGAGATGGTAGCAGTTGCCTTGCTGATTAATCTAATTCTCTGGCAAGTGAAGACAGCCCATTCTCTGTGGGCATAGGTTATGAACAGGAATGATCATTGCTGTTTAGAAGATTCAGTGATTTAAAACAAGGCAAAAAACAAATTAATTGTGTCCATACAGATAATTTAAAATGAGTAAATTTGTGGTATAGAGGTTAACTCTATTAATAAATTACAGTCAATAAAATGCTATTCTGCAGTAGGGAAGAGAAATACTTGATAAAGTATATGACTTTCTTTTTTTTGTTAGGAAAATGGAACGTTGATGGTTGATGAAATGAATGATATCAGAATCATAGGGGCTATCACAGTGGTTATATTGCTGGGTATTTCCGTTGCTGGAATGGAATGGGAAGCAAAAGTAAGGAACTATCATCTTTTCTTTTATTCTCTGCTTTATAATTTTGATTCCACTTTCTACCTCATCTGTTTTGATTTATTTTTAATGTATTTAGTGCACTCAGTATTGCATGCATGGTATGTTAGAAGTCAGTCAGTGGGCAGTTTTTATATAGTATCTCTCTGTCTAGCACTAGTGTGTGCAGGTCTGGACAGCATTTCACACCTTGGAGCACTTTGCTCCACTGGAAGCTTAAGCATCTATGAGAACCTAAAAACCAACATGATCTACTCTTGGTGACACTATCAAGTAGGTCAATGGTAATACCTTCTTCTGGGCAACTACATCACAACAAGAAAAGGTAAGGGCATTATCGTGGGAATTTTCCCTCACTGGGAACTTCAGATGAGCTCTGTGGATGGAAAATATAGGCTGGAGCTGAAGCCAGTCTAAAGTTATGTAGTTTCTGCTAACTCAAAACCAATATTCTTAGCTTCCCTTCTGCTCTCTTCTGGTTTTGTTTTCACTTGGAAACAGCCAGACGGTGCAATGCAATCACTAGGCCCAGCATTGAGAAGTGTTACGAACACTGATGGTGATGAATGTGTAGGAGGGGGAACCTACTTTCCTCATCTTGTTGTGGCTCCATGGTCTTAGGTCAACTCTGATTGTGGAAACAAATACATAAAGATCCTAGGATACCTTAATATAGAGGTTGCCTTATTGGTTTTCTGCTCTGCATTACTAGGCAGTGTAGCTTGCTCACTGTTTCCTGTACCTGGTAGGCTCTTTCCTGAGTATCTGTCCATAGTGTGCTCAGTTGGTCCCCCTTCTCTTTTGATACTTGGTTCACAATAGCTCCTATTTTCTGCAGTGAGAGCCAACTGAAGGAGGTTCTTTGTGTAAATGTTATAACAGTTTCTTATGATCCTGCATCAAGATGATGATGATATTCATAATTGAAATGAGAGAGGGTTTTTTCTTAGTGTTGTTTCCAGCCCTAGAAATAAGGATTGTAGAAGAAGGAAGTGAAGATCAGGTATATTACTTGGATCTACCACAGGGAGAAAAGAATCTACAGAAATTGACTTTGGCATGTACTTTTAAATCAAACAGCACACTTCTGTAAAAATTATTTGCCTTTTTCAGGTAGTTCTTTCGCTGTCTGTAACTTAGTTTGTAATGGTATCTTTATGCAGCCAATTTTGAACAATACTGTGCTCCTTAATCTCAAACACTTAGTTTTTCCTTTGAATGAATTAGTTATTAATCGTCTGGCCACTGTCACTTAAAGTCAGTAGAAATATCTTGCTTTTGCTCTGTAGTGTGAGCAATTCTGTAAAAATAGGTTCCATAGAAATACCGCTGTTTAATGTTTCTATATCAAACCCAAACTGTGGTACCACTTCAGCATCATCCTTATTAGGAAATGGGTAGCTTTCAAAAATCCTGTGCTCAATGCAAAAATCAAGGCTTGTTGGCTTGGTTTCTGCATCATGGAAGGAGGCAGGTAGGAGTGATGGTTAGCAACAGAACCTGTCAAACAGGCACTTCATGTGGGTTAATGTAGAGCTTAGCATAGCAAAACACTAATACTTGCCTTTTGATTAAAGTATCTATGATGTTCTCCTATGCCTTCCCTGTGACTTGGAGAATGCACTGGAAAATGGGACAAGTGGAATGTATAATAATGCCTTTGAAGTAGATCTAAAAGCTAAGAGAGACTGGTATTCCAGAGAAGCCTGCTTAAGAAATGACTTTTCAGAGTTTGTGATCTGTTACTGCTCAACTCCTTGCATTGAAGTCTTAAAAGCTCATTCAGAAAATGCTCTTAGCTTCAGGGAGAAGCCTAGGTTTGTTACTGAGTAAATCCACCTGTGGCAATTACTCTGTGGTAATTTCATGTTGAAGCCTCTGGGCTTATTGAAGACTTCTGTAAGCACTTGGCTGCATCCTTACACCTCTCACCTATTCTCTAGACTGGGCAAAGGAGAGATCTAAATGTGATGCACAAACTGGTTTCTTCAGGTGGTCTTCTAACTCTGCTCTTTGCTGTCATACTCTATCGCTGTACTACCCTGTTTTTTTGCAAGGCTATGTGAACTGAAAACTTTGCTTGTAACAATCAGCAATGCCACAGTACTATTTCGTACTAGGTTCTGATTAATTAATTAAGTTCTTAATTGCGTATTAAAAGCCTGGAAAAAATCAAACTACTAATAGCTTCCTCCGAGCCACTGGCATATGCCTTTATAAGGAATCAAGTAACACAAAAGATAACAGGGCCATGTAGTTGCTTATTTAAATGTAAAACCTGAACCATTTCTTAAATGCCTAGATTTATCTTTAGTCACACTTCTGAGGCGCTGGATGACTTAAAGTACTTCTTGTTCCAAGTGTAGGGTTTATAATGGATTTATTGAATAGTGTCTGAAAATGTAGGTTGTAATGAAAAAAGTCTCAATAAAACTAGAAATTAAAAAGTAATTGTGGTAATCTGCAATTTCATTTCATAAATAAGGGTTGAGAACATGAGAACATAATAATCTACTCCGTTGCATAAAATAGCAAAAAAAAGCAGTTTGATTCCTAATGTAATAAAATTCTTAGTAAAGCAAATATTGTATACTAATGTATAAGGCAGAGTATTATGATCACGGTTAATAAGGCAATCCTCCTAGAATTTGTGTGCATTTAGCTTTTTCTTGTGAATTTCTCCCAATTTACTCAAATCCATTCCTTCTAGATGGCTGATAGAAAAAATAGTTCTTTTAAGTATTTTGTCTTTGGAAGTATAACTTTGAGGGGTATGGTTCGAATGGGTGTTAAATTTACAAATTCTGTTTCTTTATTAAACATACTGATTGGTGTTCTCTCCAGCTTGCCTTGTTTGTTTGTGGAAAAGAAATTGAGAAGACTAAACTAAATTTGGAATCAAGTAAATATTTACCTTTTAGAACACATCATTGAAGCTTGAAACTGAGCAAATTCTTTTGTCTGACTGCAATCGTTATGTTTCAGGCACAGATAGTCTTACTGGTGATCCTCATACTTGCTATTGGAGACTTTGTCATAGGAACATTTATTCCTTTGGATAACAAGAAGCCTAAAGGTTTCTTTGGTTATAAAGGTATGTTGGAACAGCTTTGCAAAGAGGAGACATGCTGTCGTAATTAATTTAAACATCTAAAATAGCTTATAGTTGTGTTTGAACTATATAGAGATTTTTTTTTTTCCTGATTCTTTCAAAATTGTGCAGTTTTGTTCCTTAAAGCTATTGGGCCAAAACTTGTCCTGCCTGCTTAATACCAATTCCATTACATTTAAAAAAGCAGGATGATACTGTGTAAGTACTTTTTGTAGTTTTAAAGGCTGTTTAAGTTTACTGTAACTTTTATTTTGAGTTGAAGTGGTGACTTAAATGTTCTATGCTTAATTTTAAGAAGATCATACAGCTGTGACTTTCAGCTTTTTCATGGAACTAATAATGGGTAATGGGCTAATACTGCAGCTTCTATATGAATATTGATAGACTTACATCTTTTTCTACAGCTGAAATATTTATGGAGAATTTTGGACCAGATTTCCGACAGGAGGAAACTTTCTTTTCTGTATTTGCTATTTTCTTCCCTGCTGCAACTGGCATACTTGCTGGTGCAAATATCTCAGGTGATCTTGCGGTGAGTAGTGAATTAGCAAATATTGTTCACAAACACTGAGTGTACATTTATCTCTGTCGTCACTGTCCACTGACTTTTTTCTTTCAGGATCCTCAGTCAGCCATACCTAAAGGAACGCTGTTGGCCATCTTCATTACTACATTGGTTTATGTAGGAATTGCAGTGTCTGTAGGTAAATAGAGAATGTTTTTAACTTTATCCTTTCACATTCATTCTGAGGGTGTGTTTTGGTACGGTTTGTATAATTCATTATGTAAAGTCATTATGTAATTGACTTCATGCATGAGAAAGTAATATCCAGAGGTTTCTAACTTGTATTGTTGGAGGTTCAGCTTTCAGCTGGTTTTATAATTTCCTAAAATTAGTTTAAGACTACTCATTGCTTCAGACAAAAGATGATGAAAGACTTCATATGGATGTTTCCTCATTTGTTGCAGTTACTTATGGTAAAAGATCTACAATTTAGCAGTGGGATAATCCCTGGATTAGAATAATGTGTTTTCAGAAAATACTTATTGAACAAAACCTCTATTGGTTTGAAGATGATGTAGTCATCTACTTACCTGAAGTGAATCTCTCCCAGTAGAGAGAGAGCTTCATCTGGCCAGCCCACTTGCAGAAGTGTTGTCATGTTGAGAAACATTGTCTGTAGTTTTATTTTCATGTGGAAAGAGGCTCTCTTCCTGGTCTTCCCCACAGCAAAGTGGCTTGAAATTCTCTGTAGAAGTTGCCGTGCCGTTTGGTGCTCTCTATATGAGTTTTGCTCAGAGCATGAATGGTTAACCAGATTTTTCCCACCCATAAAATAATTCTATTCTAGTAACCTTAAGAACATAAGTTTGTAATCATATCTTGCATATTTCTTCCCTACGATTGGAAATGTTTTTATTTGTGTCTTCTGTGATGGAGTGACTAGCTGGGTAGATGAAGGGAGAGCAGTGGATGTAGTTTACCTTGACTTCAGTAAGGCTTTTGACACTGTCTCCTAAAACATCCTCATAGTGAAGCTCAGGAAGTATGGGTTGGATGAGATGGATCGAGAACTGACTAAGCAACAGAGTTCAAAGGGTTGTGGTCAGCGGTGCAGAGTTGAGTTGGAGGCCTGTATCTAGTGATGTTCCTCAGGGATCAGTACTGGGTCTGGTTTTGTTCAACATCTTCATCAAGGACCTAGATGAAGGGTTGGAATGTACCCTCAGTAAGTTTGCTGATGTTACAAAACAGGGAGGAGTAGCTGATACACCAGCAGGCTGTGCTGCCATTCAACGGGATCTGGACAGACTGGAGAGTTGGGCAGAGGGAAACGTCATGAAATTTAACAAGGACAAGTGTAGAGTTCTGCACCTGGGGAGGAACAGCCCCATGCACCAGTACAGGTGTGGTTGACCTGCTGGAAAGCAGCTCCATGAAGAAGGACCTTGGAGTCGTGGTAGACAATAAGTTATCCATGGGACAGCAATGCACCCTGGTGGCCAAGAGGGCCAATGGTATCCTGGGGTGCATTAAGAAGAGTGTGACCAGCAGGTTGAGAGAGGTTATCCTCCCCCTCTACTCTGCCCTGATGAGGCCTCATCTGGAGTATTGTGTCCAGTTCTGGGCTCCCTAGTTCAAGAGAGGGAACTTTTGGAGAGAGTCCAACAGAGGGCTATGAAGATGATTAAGGGACTGGAACATCTCTCATATGAGAAAAGGCTGAGGCCTGGGGCTCTTCAGTCTGGAGAAGAGAAGGCTGAGAGGGGACCTTATCAATCTCTATAAATATCTGAAGGATGGCTGTCAGGAGGATGGAGCCAGTCTCTTTTCAGTAGTGCCCAGTGATAGGACGAGGGGCAGTGGTCATAAACTGCAGCACAGAAGTTCCACCTCAACATGAGGAAAAACTTCTTCACTGTGAGGGTTATGGAGCACTGGAAGAGGCTACCCAGAGAGGTTGTGGAGCCTCCTTCTCTGGAGGCCTCCAAAACCTGACTGGACACGTTCCTGTGCAACCTGCCCTAGGTGATCCTGCCTTGGCAGGGGGGTTGGACCAGATGATCTTCAGAGGTCCCTTCCAACCGCTACCATTCTGTGATTCTGTGTCACATAAGTAAGTTTCTGGCAGCAGTAATCAATTTTCTTATATGAAAAACCTTGCCCTATCTTAGCTGTGCTTCATCCTTTTGAATGAAATTCTCATTCGTAAGAGTACCATTGATCTTACCACTAATGATACTTCCTTTCCAAAGATACCAATCTTGCTAGTCTGCCTCTGTTGGCTAACATTGTACTGTAGCTTTGCCAAATAGTTGCTCTGTAGTGATTGTGCTTTATGCAGCATAATGACCTATGCTTATTTCCTAATTAGATTGACCGCATAGACCTCTGCTATCAAATTTGAATACTTTAGAACTTGAACCCACATGAGAGCAAAATGCTTATTAATATTCATTTGGTAATGGACTACTTTGATCATCTTTCAAATATTAAAAAATTAATTTTTTGTATTGCGAAAGGAACAGTTTGCAAAACCAACTGAACATGAAATTGTTTAATGCATCAGAAACGTCCTGCCTTAGTTGCCTGTTATAACTGACAGAATGCTGCTAGTTAGAAAAGGCCAGTGCTATTGCAGAAGTCAGAGATTATGTTATGAGTGAAATTTACCTTTTTTGAGGCTTTGGATCAGAAGTCTGACAAATACAAATACTTTCATTCCTTTTCCCACACACTATTCCCTACTGTAAGTTTCCAGAGTAGTAATAAGCAAGGCATTAAAATTTTGAAGGGCCTAGTAAATGTCACTGAGTAGTCGTGTCTGAAGATGATGTTCGGAATTTCGCTCAGTATTTGCATGCTCTGTAGTAAATAAGAGGGTGAGTAGAGGAAAACTGTGAGTCTTACTGCTAGAGCTAGGCAGCCTATTTAAAAAATAACAGCTGTGAGGAGGTGTGCAGTTTCATATTTTAGCAAAGGACTAATGCAGATGTGCAGGTGGCAGGATGAAGATAGCAACTTTTACATCAAAATTCTTGAAAGGCATATTTCGAAGAACAACATTTATTGCTTTAAAAACAAGGGAAGCTCTAATAAAAATCCCAAACTTCTGAGTAGGGTTAAGACATGCTTTCTGTACACAGGGAAGTAAAACTAATTAATGAGAGCCTAACAGTAGCTGCTTGTAGCACTGGAGAAGTTAAGCAATCTCAACTGTAATCTGAAGGACTCAGAGTAGTATCTCTGGAATTCTTGCTTGTTCCATGTAGTTAGGATATACATGATATACATGATCTGTTAAGCTCCTCAGGCTTATAGCATGGCAAAACTTTGTTTGACTTTAGCAGGAACATGCTCATAAATGCCAATAAAAAGATGAAATCCTGTTTTCACAGGAAAGGAGACCTAGAGGTTCTTAGGGAAAATGTTGCCAGAATCTTATGAATAAATAAAACTTTTCTGAATGAGAGTTAAATAAAATGTCTGGATCCTTACTTATATCTAAATATCTTCTGCTGAGAATGGAGCCTGCCCAGCTGGCTTCTGTTCTGCGTTCACTTACAAGTAAGGCTTACATGAAGTTTGTTCATAGTGCCACTGTCCTTTTCTGTCATACTTTGACTTCGTGTGTGAACGACTTGCCATCCCATTTGGATCTGAACTATGAAAAAGGGAATGAGGAAAAGGAGAGCTATGATAGTGCACTGTAGCTATTTAATGGGTTGCTCAACTTAATGGGTCTGTCACTGCAATGTATTACCAACAAAAATGTATTACCAACTACAGATAGTTCAACTAGTAAGTATATTGTTACATCCATCACATATTGCTTGAATGGCTGGAGCAAATACTTGTGTAGTGGAGAAGAAACTTTTTAAACGGAATTAAAAGCTCTCTGTGAGAAAACAGAACAGCAGCAACAAAAAACCCCATGCCCACATACCCACAAGAAAAGCATGACAGGTGATCAGTATAGTAAACTCTTAATGAAATTTAGCCAATTGGGCTTAAGTAACTGAAAAATAAATCTGAAAAGTGGAAGGATTAACTAATGTCTGCCTACCATGACTGCATGTTATTGTGGACTGTTATTCAAGTTCTAATGGCTCAGAAGCTATCTAAATATGATATAGGTATTTAGGAGTTCATTTTCCCAGTGACAGAGAGACAAATTACATAAATAACAGGAATTGTCACTGGAGAAACTTAAACTTAAGCTTGCAGCACATCTGTGACCTCCTTATATTGCAATTAAGTAATTCAGGTCCTCAGCAGTCACGTGGTTCTGTCCCTGGAACCTCTTTGTCATTCAAGTTTCTAGAAAACCAAATTAACGGAATTCTACTGCTACTGCTCTATAGATTTCCCTCTTCTCTTCCCCACTCTTTAATTAATTCCTGTTCCTGGAAATACTTGCTGGTGTCCAAACAATTTGACTACCTCAACTATTAAGCTATAGATTGTTAAATAATACTTAGTCTGCTCTAGTTTTTGTTCTGAGACAAAAAACCGTGAAGTAGATCACTTATGGGCTTTTTAGTACTTTTTAGCTTTTCTTAGTAGTTAAGGGCTGAAATGCTATGTCTTCAGCATTTTTTTGACCAGTGAAATTACAAATAATCATAGATAAATTGAAGACAGCATTTTACGTGATAAACTTACTTACCAAAAAATGGCAGGAATGGGACTGTGTGGACTTGTTTTTCACCTGGAAACCAACTTAAAATACCACAATCACATAGGAGGTGGCTTGCTTAAGCTTTGGAAGATGGCTTGCAACAGGCTTTCATGACAAACTACTTTTTTGGAATGTCTGAGCCATATTGACTGGAAAAGAAATAACTGCAACACTATGCACACCTGTCTACATAAATCTGTACATATGCTACAAAAAAGCATTCCTCTAGGAAAATCGGCAAAAAATAAAATCAAGTGATAGTGCATAATACTAATTTCAATTAAATGCTACATGGAAACTCATGATTCAGAGAAATAATACCTTGAGATAAAATTGTGCTGTTAAACTTTTGCAAGTCTATTGACATTGTTTTCCTCTGTGCGAAAAATTTTGTATTGGACTCAGATTTCTTCAAAAACTGAAGATCATCTCAGGCAAGAGAGCAATTAGTTTGCTTGTTTGTATTTGTTCTTCACAGTGAAGATGTGCTTATTACTGAAATGTATTAAAAATATAAATACCATATTTTAACGTTGCTCTGTGAGAATACACTTACATAAAAAGGGAATTGAGCTTGACTCATGTCCTTAAGTTCAGGTTCAGTCGTTAATGCCTTTTTTGTAATTGTGTCCACTCTAGGTTCTTGTGTTGTTCGAGATGCCACAGGGAACGTTAACAACACCATTGTCACTGAGCTGACAAATTGCACTGCTGCAGCTTGCAAATTAAACTATGATTTCTCCTCCTGTCAGACAGGGTGTCAGTATGGGCTGATGAACAATTTCCAGGTATAAAACTTCTTCCTAAATCTGTTTATTTGCTGTTGTGCTTGTTGTGGTTTTGAATTGCATATGAAGAAAAATCATAGGCTAAAAATGCCTATCTCCATAAATATAAGATTTATCTGGAATATTTAAGTGGTACACTAGCTAATATGTAGAAGAACAATGTAACTATGTTAAAAACTTCTGGATGTTCATACACAGGTGGTATAAATATTTACTCTTCATCTGAGTAAACTTCTGCTTAGGTTAGGGGGTGTGACTACAACTTTGTCTTTTTAGATATCTGAATGTCATCATTCAGTCATGTGGATAGAAGTACTCATTGTTCAATAGTGATTCATAGTAATCATAGGTAGAACTTGTTCCTTAATTTTTTAAGTTTCTTAGAAAATATGCTGACTTTTTAAGGCTGTTTTACATATTTGTCACAGTATTCTCTTTAGTGGTAACAACGTTGTGGATTTTCGTAAAACCTGATGTTACTGTATTTAAAAATTCTCTAAAAGTCAATGGGTAATTCATAGTCCTCAATTTATACTTCACAGGTAATTGGGGTGTCCATGAACTATTGGTAATGGATTGAAAGAAACAATGGAAAACCTATTTAATGGCAATAGACTTAAACTTGCTTTATATGGTAGTTCATCTTTGCCCTAAATTTTTCTAATAGGTGTACAAAAAGTTGGCTAGAGATCAAGCTGAAATCCATTAATGAAGAAGGTGTCTGGCATATGGGTTTTGATCAGAAATACATGTGGTACATGTACTCCTTACATGTACTATTTCTGTGTTAGGCTGACAGCCTTACCTGCAAAGCTCATCAAGAAACCTATTTTGTACATGCTGAATTAATGTTGCAGTGCAGACCATTCTAGTGGAATAATTTGAGTATCTCTTTGGTGTTGCTTTGTTCTGGTTTAGACAAAGTCCATATTTTGAAACACTTCAGAATTGCTCTTGTGCAAAATCTGATAACTTGCTTAATTTGTTTAAGCTTGAAAGAACCCAGTATATCATCAAATGTACAGCTGAGAATAGTGTGGAACAGGTTTCCTCTGATTGTATCTCTCTCTTTAAGTCGTAACTTTGGTGAGGTTGTTTACCATAAATGTTGCTTGTGCTTCTAGTAAGTTAGTCATTAATGTTCTAGTTTCTTAGCATTTGGTCTAAAGAGTACTTCTGTCTCCCAAATTATTCTTGCTTCTCTCTGTGGAAAAACTAGTGGGTTCTGAATGGGAAAAGTCACTTTCAAGGCCAGGGGCTGCACAGGGAATGCAGTGCCTCTTACGCCGCCCTTTTTGTTGGGCTTTTAAAAACTTCATTGTAGAAACTGCATAGCATCTCTGGGCAACCTGTTGCAATGCTTACCCACTTTCTCTGTGGAATTTTGTTTTTCTAATACCCGTTGGAATTCCCTTGCTTGTTTTTCCGATCATCCTCACAGCTTTTGCTGTGCATCTCTGAAGAGTCTGATTCTATCTTCTCAGAAGAGGTTAGAAGGAAATCGTTTGTGTGAGAGGCTGCCTACCTATGGATAAACTGTTGTCCATTTTCTAACTGAACTGCCCTCAACTTAGTAGCTGTGAGTAGTAGCTGTAAGGAGAGGGTTTTTTTTATATGCAAGGCATGGGCCAGGGAGGCTCCAAGCTTGTGTACCCCTCAAGATCTTCATACAAACATAACTTCTTTCTGTAGATTAAATAACTCAGAACAAATACTTCACAAACATAAATAAATCCCTAAAGTGAGTGAAAATTGTTGTATTTGTCTTAGAGCTTGTAAGCATGCAGGTTCTGAGGTCAGAGTGCCACCTTACTTGTGTGCACAACCTTATGACTTTATCACTTTGGTACACTTTGCTAGAAGAACTGAATGCAGCACAAAGAATTGATTTGAAGTTAGTGCTTAGGCAGCTCAGGTTTTGAGTGTGTTTGGGCAGCAAATGAATGACTTGTAGTATGATTTACCTGTGGAAAGCTTAGATGATGCTATAAAACTTAACATTGGTGAGACAGGCTTAGTCAGGCTTGCATAGTAAGACCCTCTTTAGTTTCTGTTGTAGTCAACACAAATGAATTGCAGGTCCTCACAGGCTTCAGACACTTCTTTGCTCAGTGTCAGTGACATTTCTGTGCCCAGACTGTCACCTTGTAGAAGAGCAACTTCAGAAACTTGATTTGAGCTCTGTAGCCTCAGCCTGGAACTTCCCTAGGATAAGTTATACCTTTAGATAATTTTAATGCAGAACTTGGTCAACTTTGCATGCAAGTTGAAAGTAGCATGAAACTCTACTCTAGAAACAGTGTAAAAGTTCTGCTAAAACATTTCTCCTACAAAGGAAGGCAGCCATAAAACATTTGAAAAATGTTAGGGGAAGGGAGAAGTGAGCAATGCTTTGTCCATATTCTTATAAAAAAAAAATCTACATTTAAAGAAGCTGCTGCTTCTTTTTTGTGGCATTTTTTTCTACTCCACAATGGCTGGACAAAACAGCTGAAACTGTAGTCAAAATATAATACTTCATTTTCCCAAATATTTGAAGTGTAAGAAACTGTCTAAAGAGTAAATACCAAGCCTACACTGAGTCCATTATCAACTAGGTATCTATCTCACCACACCAGTGGCAACAGAGCAATCCTTACTACATAATCAAGACAAGCTTGAGAAGTGGGCCCATGTAAGCCTCATGAGGTTGAACAAGGCCAAGTGCAGG
>NW_010561436.1:0-698 GCF_000687285.1 Phaethon lepturus | reverse complement strand
GTGTTTCTGTGATTTCTGTGATTCTGTGACCCACCCATCAAATCAGGAAATAAAAAACGTAAGGTTTGGGCAGAAATTGGAGCAGTCTTTTTCCAACGGTACAGCTGGCCTGTAGGAGATTCTTTCCCCAGGGTAAGTGATTAAGAAACATACGTATGGCATTTGGCATGCTTTAAGATTGTGATTAGTGCACTCTTTTAAGGTATTAATATCTAGCGCGCTTGTGGTTTATGTTTTTTTAAATTGCATTAGTGCATTCCTCCGTTGTATCCATAAAAAACCTGCAATAGTGGCGTATTGGACCTGTGAGTGAAGTTCAAATAAATTGTTAATTTGAACCTTACTGTGAAGTCTCTTTCGTACTGTCACACAGGGCTTGCAGAGTGATGATGGTGAGACAGAGCATTACGGGTTTCATAAAAACAGGTAGCCAGTTTGTTATAAGGCAACCAAGAGTTAATCTCTATATGCATAAATGTGGATGTAGCTGAGGTATGTTCTGGCCCTGGGAACAAGCTGGGTGTCCTTGAGCTAGTCAGGACTGGATAGTGAAGGAATTTCTAATCTCCATTTTGCCTCAAATTTGTCCTTCAAGGCAGGAACATCCCAAAGTGCTGTCCCAAACATGGGTTCTTCCACCTGGCGTGCAGAGAGCTGAAAATGACATGGAGCTGAGATATTTGCTTTTATTCCAAATC
>NW_010561435.1:0-12255 GCF_000687285.1 Phaethon lepturus | reverse complement strand
TATATAATATATATAATATAAGCCTCAATTTCAACCAGCGATGCTTTCCTACTTAAGCATTCAATGGCTGAGAAAGCAGCACAATATCTTAATCGGGGGCCATATTTAATTGAAATTCTTGTTCTACATAAGATTTTCATGTCTCGGATCAAATCACCAGGCTGGAAGACATTCAAAAGGCAACATTCGCTCAGTATTTGTGGTTAATGCAGGCCACTAGGCCCAGAAGACAAAGTCTGTCAAACCTGGGAGAATGACTGAAACACCCTTAAAGCCATCAGCTTCTGGAGCCAGTCTTCTTGATACATATCCAATACTTACAGGGGAGATACTGAGAGTAACCCGCCTCAAAATACATCATAGTTTTGTGGGAAGGAGTCCTTGTTACAATATGGGATTAATCCCTTTCGAGCAGGGGAGAAAATTGATTTTGTGCCTCTCTCAGCCGAGATGAATGCCCTAACCACTAGGTGGGAAGAGAAAGAAACAGAATCTGTATCACTTTCTTCCAAGTTTTATTAATCTACTCTTTCCTACTTTTTTTTTTTTCCCAGAAGAAACTATTGAGTAATTTTAGGTCAACTGGACTATTTTTAAAGAATAATTTTATCAAGAAGGAAAACATTTCCTATATTGCACCAAGGGTCCTACGCAGAATATAGGCAGTTAACCAATTTCTCATGGAAAAGTTTTTCCATCCATTCTTAAGTTGTATGAAATAGGGCACCTAAGGCTGACTAGTGTCCGCTGCTTACCCTGTCTTTCAGTTTTCTTAACACAATCTTCATAATCTCCTTTTTACTATTCAGGCAGCCTACAGCAATATACAGTTGGAACAGAATAAACCATATAAGATTCACAAAGTTAACACATTATATATGTCTCCCAGATAATGTCAGAACATCTCTCCTATGAAGAAAAGCTGAGAGTTGGGCTTGTTCAGCCTGGAGAAGAAAAGGCTCTGGGGAGACCTTATTGCAGCCTTCCGGTACTGAAAGGGGGCTTATAGGAAAGATGGGGACAGACTTTTTAGCAGGGTCTGTTGCCATAGGACAAGGGGTAATGGTTTTAAACTAAAAGAGGATGGATTTAGACTAGATCTAAGGATGGAATTTTTCCCAGTGAGGGTGGTGAAACACTAGAACAAGTTGCCCAGAGAGGTTGTAGCTACCCCCTCCTTGGAAACATTCCAGGTCAGGTTGGATGGGGCTCTGAGCAACCTGATCTAGTTGATGTCCCTTGCTCATTGGACTAGATGACCTTTAAAGTTCCCTTCGAACTCAAACTCTCCTATGATTCTATAACAAATAATGCTAGTTCATTAAGAAGTAATCCATAAACCTAAAGATTGTGTACTAATGCACTAAATGTTTTTGTACCGAAATTATATTACAATGAGACTTTGAATTTCTTGCTGTCTAATGTTAAGTAATAATGAAATGAGAACAAAACCCCATTTTAAAACTTTTAATTTGAAGTTATGCTTTAACTGTAATAAGACTTTTAGCAAAATTCTCAGAAGTTTAATATTCTCTATGACTTAAGTTTCCAAGTAACTTCTAGCACTCACAATCATACATACACACTGACTCCCATGCACCACTTAAGATCAACCCATTATGAATGATAATTCCTCATCAAGACGTACCTGGTAGCAGACAGATATTTGAGGACTAACATTTGTGAACAGGCAAAGCTTCATTTAAATGAATGAAACTACAAAATTTACAGCAGCTAAACATCTGACCTTCATATTTCAACTTCTTCAAGTTATTTGTGTTCTAAGAAGAATAAATTTTTAAAAACACATCTAAATGGATGTTGTTTTGTTTGTACACAGATTCTTGTTGTAAAACATGTTTTGCTAACTAAAAAAAAAAAAAGCTGAACCAACTTCAGTCAGCCAGTCAACCAAGATTTTTCATCTTAACCTAAGCATAAGATGTTTGAGCCCAAAAGGAGAAGTTTGGAATGTTATAATAGCGGATAGGGAGCCATAAGGCTGCAACTCAGTCGTCACTAACAACAGCTTATACTGTGGAGAAAACAGCAATAATAGTAAATTTCATTTGTTAAGTGCCGTTCTCAGAATCACAGGGAGTTTTGCATCCCAAGCAAGTAAAAGCAACACAGAAAATAGATATTTCAAGTTCTTCTTTAAAAAGCAAATCCACAACCAGCTTTCCAAATACACACTAAAAGCTCAGACACTCACAGTCTTTAAATTATATTAGGGACAACATAATGAATTGGGATATTCTGACCTAAAAATTATACCTATAGGAAAAGAAAGAAAAAAAATTAAGTGGGGCTCAATATTGCCAGAGGCCTTATAAATTAGGAAAAATACTTCAAAATCAATAGCATATTCAAAAGAATAAGGAAACCACTAATGTATTGTTATATATTTTCATGCATTTTTATTATATCTGTAATTCTGAAGAAAAATCCTTAACTCATAAAACACTATATGAGACTATATATATATATTTAGCATTGTGATAGCTAATATCCCACAGGAAAATGGAATAGGAAAAAATAAAATTTGACTTGTGATCCCAAAGATATGATGATCTGGTCCTTGAGGGCAACCATATTAAGAAAAAAAGTGATTGACTTGTGATCCCAAAGATATGATGCTCTGGTCCTTGAGGGCAACCATATTAAGAAAAAAAGTGTATTATTTTCTATAATGGGAACAGAACATGTACTTCTTGTGCTGCACCTGTATTCAGATTTCTATGCTGAAAGGATTAAACTTCTTCCTTGCTATGGGGAAGAGACAAGATCAGTATCCTGTAGAGAAGGACAGATCAGCTCCGATGCTTGAGGATGCTATTCTGGCACACCATAGGAAAGCCCTCACCAAAACACTAAAATCCTCTTCAGGGCTCTCGAAAGGGAAAGGAGGAGGCAGTTGGTACATGGAAAGGCTCCCTGCTGCCAGTCAACCTTTTCCCATGTGCTTTTCCTCAATGGCAAGGACACGGCTCTGGCTGGGTGCGGCTCTCCTGTGTCTTTTCTTCCTTATGGACTATGGTATATCAGTGGTGTGAAGTGTGGTTACGGATGAGACATGGCATCCCAAGCAGGACACAAAAAGTTGTGCTATGGACAAATCCTAATCATTAACTTGGTTGTATGCCATAATCTGGAATTTTTTAGTGATATCTGTAGTAAGCAGCTATAATCACAAATATTTTACATCATGTCATTACTTTGTTTGAGTCACATTATCTAGACAAATCCATATTTGGTTTCTAAGTGAGAAGTTCTATCACAAAATTACTAATTATTCATCATTAACCAAAAATTTATTAACACTAATACACTGTAGATAAAGAGCTCCAATACTCTGTTTATGAAAGTTAAGGAATAAAAAAAAATCTTTTAAAGCACGTAACTGAGTATTGAAAACCATGGTATATACTTTATTTTCAAACCAAAAATTGTTTTGGCTGCATGATGACACTTTCAACCATGCTCTATTATTGTCTGCACCTTCCAAATCCCGGTTGGCCCAATGTAATATATAGAATCATAGAATCACAGAATCATTAAGGTTGGAAAAGAACTCTAAGATCATCAAGTCCAACCATCAACCCAACACCACCATGCCCACTAAACCATTTATCAGCAATAAATATCAGTGAGGCCAGCAGGAGTACGTGTCATTACAATTTATAAATGGGACACATTTTTCCATGGATGCATGAGAAAGAATAGACAAATGTCCTTTCTCATAAATTAGTATTGAAATTAGCTAACAGTGTTCACTGATATATATTTTTATTCTTTTTCTATAAGAGAATCTATATTACATGGGTAAACAAGGCAGCAGCGAATATATCATGCCACTAAAAAGACACACCAGTGGAAGAGGGTATTACTTAGTGTAACACTTTAGATTAATTATATCTGTCCATAAAGACAAATAGTTATACTAGAAGGATCTTGAGATTGAATTGGAAATTGACATTTTCAAATGTGACAATGAAGTAGATCGTCTGTTATGTTAATGAGGCAGATATATATATGTTATAATCACATGAGTCAAATAGGCAAAAAATAAAGCCTCCAGCCCCACTCAGTGTCCAAAAGAAAAAAAAAAGTATTCTTCTGGGTGTGTAATCAACTACCAATGATAATTACAAAGGGAGAGAAGCTTCATCAGTAATGAAACAAGGGAAAGAAATAGAATGCTAAAGCCAAATGTCAAGGGTAAGGTCAACATCAATTCACGTAAGTGCATTGTACATTAAACTATGTCATGTCTATACTGCTTTAGAGCAGACTACAGCAGTTTGCCTGTAATAAACAAGGCAAAGTTTCAGCCTAATTTTAGTCCAGGCTCCCAAATCTTCAGTGTAAAGCTAACATTCAGTTATCAGTTTATCCTGCTACAATCATTTTTTACCTCTCCCCATTTCTTTACCTTTCAGAAATATATCCAATGCTCAACTGTCATTGCTTAAAAAACTGTATATACATTTTTCCTTTTTTTTTGCTTTATTTAAAGCTTCCGTAGACAGTCCCAGCCTTTTTTGTCAATGTACTAACTGAAATCACATATTTCCACAACAGTCCTCTACTTCTAGATGAGAAATAGTTCTACGTGCTCAGTGCTGAAAGCCATTGTTCATGACATTTGAAACATAAGATTTGCAGTGCTCTTATAGCTGAGCTCAGGCAGAAAAGTCCTTAGAGTGTGGGTGGTTAACAGAAAAGCTGCAGAGTGGCACCAACTGGGTGATGAAAAGTACCTGATGCCCTTTGAGTCTGCACTTCAGTAAGGCACAGTGAGAAAAGGTCTATCAATTTTCTTTGACTAAGATCCTGCCTGACAAATAGTAAGCCACACGTTCTAAGGAGCTGAGCCTCACCAGGTGTTGCCACCGAGCCTCCATGAGAAGCACAAGGGATTTGTCCTGATGTTACAGCCCCTCATTTGGGACTCTGTCCAGGCATCTTTATCCAGGCGCAAAAAGACTCTGCAAGTGGGGTATACACAACTTTAAGGTAAAAAGGAGTTCTTGGGAGCTGTTTGGCCAAGCGTTGTCATGCTCACCTCCCTGGATACAGCTCACCAAGACCATACAACACAGCATACAGGTGCCAGAAAGGTGGCCTCCAGGGGAGAAGGGTTAACCTCTGTGGCTATGTGGGACTGATCCTGGATGTTGCTGAGCTGCTGTTTCCCATCAACTGATGGTACTGACAACTTGACCCAATGACCCCCAGCAAAATTAACTAGCTTCCCTGTTTTCCTTTTGGGCTTTATACCGTTCCTTGCTGTTGTTTTTCCTCTTGGTTTATTAATGATCCTGTCTCAGCAATCCTACTTCTGTAACTTTTACCTTTTTCTGTCTCTACAAACTGTCTCATGGCTCTTCCTCTGCAGTCTGAGTCAAGGTAACACACCTAAGCCATGTCAGGGCTGGACCCTGGGTCTTTTGCACCCACACAGCTAAACCCCTGGGAGTGGGGGAGCTCATGGCAGGGATTTCAAGGAAAGAGTTTCATGAGAGATCCTTGAAAAGAGCTGTGGGCACAGAGCTGTCACGGAAACTGCAACGATGACCTATATTCTGCACTGCTATATATTTGTATTTTGATGTAGTACCTACTTGTTTATGTATATACAGGCATTTTTTTACTAACGAGCCCCATAATAGCTCTGTTTCTCACACACATATAGAAAAGGACCAGTTGCAGCAATTGAGATCATGAATGCAGCTAGAACAGATTGCACAGCGTCTGCACTCTTTACTCTTAAAGATATTTCTTGTTGTTAAATAGTTATCCTAAAATCTGCCACAGTTTTCTATGAAATATTACAAAACTGCATACCTTCATGACTCAAAAACATTTTTCTTGATGTTTCAGGAGAGAAATATAAGGTTAAAGCTGAACTGATTATCCAATTAATAACGAAAAAGCAATCATTAATTGTTTCAAAACTTTGCTTATGAGAATAAATTAAAAAATAAATAGTGCATATTGCAAAAAAATTGAATAAAACCTTCTTTGTTTATGAAAAAATCAATTAGGTTGCTTTGAAAAGCAACCTAATTGACTTTAGGCACAATTTGTTTCACAAATTGTGAAATTGTGAAATTGTGAATTGTGCCTAAAGGCAGTAAGAAATACTTGTCTCCAAAGATAAGGTCAGAAATGGCAGAAGTAGCAAAGCCTCCACTGTATTCTACTATGCCAACAGTGATTTTCATTTTCCAAAGAGTCATGGTGTAACCCCAGCTGGCAACTAAACACCATGCAGGTGCTCGCTTGCTCCACCACCCCCGTCCCTGGTGGGATGGAGAGGAGAACGAAAAAAAAAGGTGAAACTCATGGGTTGAGATAAAGACAGTTTAATAGGAGAGGAAGAGAAGATATAATAATAACAACAACAACAACAGAATAGACAAAATAAGTGATGCACTATACAATCACTCACCACCCGCTGACTGATGCCCAGCCAACTCCCTAGCCATGGTCACCACCCCTCTGCCAACTCCCCCCCCCATTTATATACTGAGAGTGATGTTATAAGGTATGGAATATCCCTTTGGTCAGTTTGGGTCAGCTGTCCTGCCTGTTCCCCCTCCCAGCTTCTTGTGCACCTCCTCACTGGCAGAGCATGGGGAGCTGAAAAGTCCTTGACTTAGTATAAACACTACTTAGCGACAACTAAAACATCAGTGTCTTATCAACATTATTCTCATACTAAATCCAAAACACAGCACTATATCAGCTACTAGGAGGAAAACTAACTCCATCCCAGCTGAAACTGGGACACAAAGCAACACAGCAGTTTTTTATTTCTACATCTGCGTCTTCATCTGAATAATGGGCAAAATGTCCACTGACCTTTCTCCGTAGTTCTTCACCTGCAGTCATGGAGCGAGATCATGTTGTATTGCACTCTGTTTCACAGGGTAGTCAAGGTTGGCTGCCAGTGTGCAAATACTAAACCATATCACAAACATCTATTTTAAGACTTGAGAAATCCTATTTTATATAAG
This sequence comes from Phaethon lepturus, assembly GCF_000687285.1. Classification (NCBI taxonomy): domain Eukaryota; kingdom Metazoa; phylum Chordata; class Aves; order Phaethontiformes; family Phaethontidae; genus Phaethon; species Phaethon lepturus. The sequence goes on along the minus strand of NW_010561435.1, from coordinate 5,230 downwards.
ATTAGGCTTTCTGAAACTCTACAACAGATCTCATGTGGTGAATAATGGGTGGTTTTATGTCAGTAATGGCACCACTCCATGAACTGCTGAACTCATGTACAAAATGTTCTCTACATGCATCATTGATATAGACCATTTGATTGCAAATGTGCTCTCTGGTATTAATCAGGAGGTTGTTAATCTTAATATAATCATGTGTTGTCACTAGGAGTTTCCAATAGGTAAGCAATATGATAGGGAACTTTTTACATAGATACGCCAATAAATGTGCATTAGTCATCTCCACATGCAGTGAAAGACTGCAATAAATATAGCATGGGAAAACTCATCTGGTAACATCACAGAAATCATAGTAGTTCTGTATATAGCCTCCAACGTTTTGCTACATATTCTTGAGATAAAATTTGCAGTAGGCCTCTTGCTTTCTGTTACCCTCAGGTGTTATGGTAGAGTACAGAAGAGAGTGTTAGTAGCTCCAGGTTTTCCATGTAGTGATATATCCTAAGCTGAAGACTTCCTAGCGCTTGCTCCATTTTTCTTTGCTGCCTCTTTTCTTTTACCAGTGACTACACTGAATGGCAGATTTTGATTTGTACCAGCTGGAAAGAGACAACAGGTATATCACAGAAATAAAGGCACAGGGGCTAGGATTTGGCTTATATTTTAAACAAAAGGTAAATATTTTGGGTATGGCATGAATGAAGTATATTATTTATTTGTAAATAACAAGGTTATAAGAAAATGAATATAAAATTGTCCTGGCACAGAAACACAGAGCACAACAGTAAAAGGAACATTTCTACATTATCTTGCTATCACTGTAACACATAGTCTTATTCTTGTGTTTATTAAGGTTTACCTCAAAGCTTGCTAAGTGGATCATCTCCACTCCACTCTTACTTAAACCTGTTTTGGAAGGTCACGACAGTGAAAGCAGGAAGCTTTTTTCCCTCTTCATTTCCAAACAAAATTATTTTTTGCAACACCTACTTCTACTTTTCCTTTTTTTGAATATGCTCTTTTGAATTTTAAAAGAGACTTCCCCATAGCTGGTGTGTAGTGCTGGGACATTTAGTCTTCATCTTCAAACTTTCATTTTGGTAGATTAAATAAACCAGATTCTCTGTTTACTCTCTCAGAAGACCACTGGTTCTCTGGCTCTCCTATTTCCCCATCTCTGAACCAAAATCATCTGGCATTCCCTCTTGCACATGAATGTCTTGGAACTGTATAAGGAAGTTTAGATGACAAGTGATATTAAACAATTTTATTAATCCTTCCCCATCACTAGTAAAAAAAGATTTTTTTTTATACAGCTGGTGGCTTCTTTCAGGATCGGTCTTCCACTGGCTACTGGCCATTTTCTCTCACTGGCCATTACTCACACTGCAGAGACTCTTTCAGTGACCACAATTGACTGCTTGGAAGCTATTTCTAACAGCAGTCCAGAGATGACACTCATTTACCTTGTCCAGCCACAAAGCTTGGTCAAATACCAAAGCTGTCAACTCAGTGTCCTTTATCCCCCAGTCTGGTAAATAACAAGCATAACATTGTGTAGCAGTGATTAAACAGCATGCGGGAGGTTTCAGCAGCTGGCAACAGGGATTGCAAGTGATGACTATCCTTCCTATCCATACATTTTTCTATTTGATACTGTCTTCAGTCATGCATCTATCATGCCTATTAAATAGGCATTTAGATTAGCCAAACACTAAGCGTGTTTTCAAGGTCAGATGCCAAATGTTTAAATCTTTGCATGCTATATTGGGCCATTTCCTGATCTGCTCATCCTCCCTGCATGATGTTGCGTGTCTTGCATAGATCCTCATTAGTCCTGCAATGGACCACAGACATCCTGCTCTTTAGTGTATGAACAGTTGCACATTTGCAACTGTTTTTAATGTTTTTCATGCCTTTTATAGCTCCATAATGGTAATTCATATATTTGTGTGTACATGTACACATATATAATACACATATATATATACTGAAACGGAAGATACATTATGAACTCTCCAACTGATGAACTGAAGCTTGTGGAGTAAATTAATATATATTTTGCCAAATCTCGGGATCATCTGTGTTTTCTGTCCAACGTCTTGGAATTCATCTACACAGTTGCCATGTGGCTTCATGTAATCAAGGGATTTACCCTCAGTCTTTCTTTCTGTGCCAAGATTCTCAGTGAAAGGTAGACCTTTATAGCCCAATAATTATCTTTTCAATACAGCCCATTGTCTCACCTTTACTTACTTGCTTTTCTCCCCTACAGTTACTGCATTAATACTGTTTTCTCCCATTGAACTAGTACTCTTCTGTGTGGTACCATATCAAAACCCTTACTAAGTGGTTATTAAAAGAGATAGAAAAGTCTCTCATTGTCTTGAAAAATTAATTGTTCTCTCAAAGCCAAAGATTACTATCTCTAATATGAACTATCTTTGATAAACCTACATTATAGGGGATTTTTTACTTTATTTTTACTTCCATGTTGAAATCTTGTTCAGTACCACTGTGTGCAGGATCTGACTGTTAAAACTATGATTTCTGTGTTATCTTTCCCACCCCCTCCACCACATGCAAGGACTATATTTGCTACTTTTCAGTCAGGCAGTCTCATGAATAATGAAAAATATTTCATTTCAAACTTTCATTTTTAGTGCTAAATACTTCAATTTCCTGTAATCAACAATCTATTCTTGTTAATTTGAGCAATAAATCTGCATGTTTTTTTGTCCAAACCTGACACTGTTGCCTTCTATTCATATTGACAATTGCCAGCAACTTTCATTTACATATAAACACAGTGGTCACAAAACCTCCTGCAATTTCGACCAATATCATCATAGAACCTTTCATTATTCATCTCCAAAGTGACTTTAGCCCAAATAAATCTTAAACTGTCCATGTTAGGAGAGAGCTCGGGAGGACCTTATCACAGTATTCCATTACTTAAATGGCAGCTACAAAGAGGACAGAGGCTCACTATTTGCCACATGGAGAGGACAAGTGGCAACAGGTATAAGTGGCACTGGGAGATATTTTGTCTTGAATATAAGAAAGAGATTTTTTACAGGGAGAAAAATTAATCACTGAAACATCCCCCCCAGGGATGTGGTGGAGTCGCCATCACTGGAGGTTTTCAAGGTGTGATTGGACAGGATACTACATAATCTCATCTAACCTTACTTTCCCATGAAAGCTTGGACCAGATGATCTTTTGATCATCATTCCAACCTGACATGTTCTATGATTCTATGTTACCCTTCTAGAATCTTTTACATCATTACTATGCAATAGGATACCACTAATTTTACCTTTTTATAAGTATACATGTGTGTATACATATATACACACACATATAATCCCTGGTTCTTTAAATCTTATTTGCAATGTGTTTTCATCATGTCTTCGTATCCACATTACTATAACAGGTCTTGCACATCACTTCCATTTTCTTTCTTGAATTCCCAGTGTACTCTCATTTCCTTTTTTCCCTTATCTTGATCAAAAAATTTCCTTTGTTTCATCAGTGGTCCCAGTAGTCATATATTCTTCAAAATACTAATTCTTAAACTTGTCACTCTCTAATCAACTTTGAGAGAACTTGTAAAAATGTGAGTGAATATCACCTAAATAGTCACTGTTTGAATATCTGCAATCACTGGGCATATGCATTTTGTTCCTGTAATTTAATTTACCCCAGCATAAAGGGTCATCAGTGAATTCTCTCATGGTCCAATCAAGGTTTCTTCTCAGCTTCTGTGCTACACTTAAATACTTACTCCTGCATCTTTCTGTCCTCTGTATCCTCTTTAGATTATTTGTTGTTACTAACAAAGGATCTTGAAATATATTACATTGGCTATGTTCAGTAGATGCCTACAGAACTTGTAATGTAGAATCTGAATTGCATCCCTTCCTTGTTCTTCTCCTTTGTCGTGTCTGAAACATACTAATATCTCCAGCTGAACACCTACTCATTGGATCTTCTCTTCCATAAGACTGATCACATGATATTTTCTATATAATTCGCTTTTATTCCTTTTCATCAGATAACCATTTTGTTTTCTTTCTATCTCTTCTTAATTTGTTTTTTTAGCCTTTCTGTTGCACACTTTCCACATGATCGTCTACATCTCCAGTCCTTCTTCTGTTTGTCTTCTTGGGAAAGTACTCATTTCATGACTCCTGAGTTCCAGAAGACATCCAATCTCTAATCTCTAGTCTTTCCCCACTTTATCCTATTAAAAGGAAATAAAGCTTTTAGCCAACATCTCAAAGACTAGCAGAATGCAGGTGAAAGCTAGACCACGATGAAGACTTCTATGAGACATCCACTGTCACTCACAATACCACACATTTCTAGGTTAACTAAAATGTCTTTTCCATCTCAGCAATGCAATTATAGTAGTGAAACTTGCAATACATCAAACTGCCACTTTTGCATTCATCTTCAAACAGGAAGCAGTTCCTGACATTATAATAATCTTGAATACAGAGTTATACACCTAATGCCCCAACTGAACAGTTAACCAGTCTGTGTCCTGAATACTTCTCTTTATATCAAAGTAAGCAGTAAGAAGCCAAGGAAAAAAATAAAATAACATTCTAAATCTCAGTTGTAAATATATTAAGCCAAATACTGAAAATGAACAGATTTGAATAGTGCATTTGTGAGGAAGATTAATTTATTTTGTCTTTTCTAGAGCAAGTAGGAGCGCATCTTTTAGTTCGCCTCTATATTCACCATAGAAACTTGTTATGTAATGCAAAATTCTAACTAAATTTTATAGGAATCCAGAAGATAAATCTCTCTGACGAGGTTTAAGATGGTTAGAATTTGTGATACTAAGGTATCAGTATCAGCTATCCCTTACCTCTTTTTTTCCTGGAAGAGTGAAGCATCTCACAACAACCTACTAGGTCTCCTTACAAGACTCTATCCCCCCGGAAAGAAAGAAAAGAAGAAAGAAAGAAAAGAAAAAAGAAAGCAAAAGCAGTTAATAAAGGTTTGGCTGATTCAGTTTTCATTTCTACGAAGTGTCTATGACTTCACTGAACTGAAGAGAGTTGGAATAACATTTTGAATATAAAAACATAAATATGGGCTTCTGCTTAATATCTTTATCAATGATCTGGATGAGGGGATCAAGTGCTCCCTTAATAAGTTTGTAGAAAACATCAAGTTGGGCAGAAGTGTTGAACTGCTGGAGGGTAGGAGGGC
>NW_010561434.1:3040-3322 GCF_000687285.1 Phaethon lepturus | reverse complement strand
GGCGCGCGGGGAGCCGGAGGTGAGGGAGACATGCGTGGTTGAGGATGGCAGCGACCGCGGCGTCTGGCACCTGGGGGGGGACGAACAGAGAAAACCTGGTTTCCCACTCCTTCCCCTGCCCCCCGCTCCCCCTGAAACCCAGACATTTCCTCAGTCATTTGCTACGTGGGCAGCACCAAAGGACAGCCAGGGTCGGGCAGGGCGATGCCTTGTGTCTTATCATCGGGGATATATATATCTCTCACAGAATCACAGCAGGGTTTGGGTGGGAAGGGGGCGTCC
>NW_010561434.1:0-2677 GCF_000687285.1 Phaethon lepturus | reverse complement strand
GGAGCGTCGCTGGGGCCTCCTCTGGCCCCGCTCCAGCAGGTCCGTGTCTCTTCTGTGCTGAGATGTATATGATGATATATGACATCATCACCCTGTTTTTAATACGCATCTGACAACCATTACCAAAGCAAATCTCAGCCATATTTTAAAATCTGATCACACCCCAACAACTCATGGCCAGCTTCAACCCCAAAAGGAACGGGGGGCTTACAGCTGCGCTGCAACTCCTCCGCCTGCCCCACGTCCATGTACTGCCCTGCCTGGAGCATCCCAGCCATGCCGCAGCCCCTGCGCGTCCCCCCCACCCTCCGGCACTCACCAGGAGCGGGACTTCCTCACCCGGGAGGCCGCCGGCCGCTCCAGGAGGCTGTCCAGGTGCATCAGCCTCTCCAGGTGGAGAGCCCGGGGGTCCTGCTCTGCCGGGTCCCTGCTGCGCTCAAACTCGAAGATGGCCGGAGGGGAGAGGTCCAGCTCCAAGAACATGATGTTCTCAGCCTGTGGCAGGACAGGACAAAGGGAAAACCAACACGAGGAGTCACTGTGTGGCAAAACATGGCACCAGTTCCGGCAAGTCCACACTGTCGAGAGAAGCTGACAGGCACGCTGGGGAGCAGGACCCTCCTCCAGCTGCCACAGACACAGGGCAAGCTCCAAACTGGAGCCCAGGCTCCCTGTTCTGCTCAGGCCCTTCTGGTCTTTCCTGGGGCTCAGTCCAGCGGACAAGGCTGAATGGCCCCGTCCTTTCAAACAGCAGGAGCTGCCAGAGCCAGTGAGCCAGCAGCTCCAGGTCCGGCTGAGAGCACGGCCACTGATCCTGCCAAGTGGGAAGATAAAGCTGGGAGCTCGAACTGACATATTCCAAATCATCATGAGCTTGTTTACTCCATCTTCTCTCCCACTCTTCATCCATCCATCCATCCATCCATCCACCCACCCACCATTCATCCATCTATCCATCCATCGATCCACCTATCCATCCATCCACCCACTCACCATTCATCTATCTATCCATCTGTCAATCTATCTATCCATCCATCCATCCATCCACACATCCAACCACCCATCTATCCATCCACACATCCAACCACCCATCCCTCCCTCCCATTTACTCATGCCATTTATCCAATGACTTCTTGTCCCGCTGGCACGCACCAGTGCCCTCTCACTTACCCGGTACCGAGGATGAGATCCCATGGCCATGGCCACGCGGGCGTATTGGCTGATGGGCCTCTTGTACCCCACTGCGGAGGTAGGCCGCTTCTTCATTTGGTTGCTGTTTCTAAAAAATAAATTAAGAGAGGAACATTTTTTAGAGAACATAAATTCCTACTAAAAATGCATCCAACCAGTGATGAGCTCGTTTACAGTCAGTGAAGGGTGGCCCTTCCTGGTGGGGCTTGGCTTGGAGAGGACTTCCACCTGCAGGCACTCTGGGGTGCCTGATGCCCTCCCAGCCCCGGGGACGTCCCTGCCCTGCAGGCAGAGGCTTTGTGCCCATGAGTTGGCGGTGCCGGGGCAGGACGTGGGTCTGGGCTGGGCACGTACCCTCCGGTGGGAACCAGCGGCTGGAACTTCCACTGGTCCTCCTCACCGTCGAAGTACAGGCGGTTCATGATCTTGTTCTTCTCTTCTGGTGGGATGAAGTTCTCGATGATCAAGTACCTGAGCGAATGACCAGCCAAGAGACAGAGCAGGAGCAAGGGGGTGGGAAGGAGCAGGAGAGGAAGGAGTTAATGTGACAAGTGACAGAAAACAGGTTGGAAAGGGAGAGGACAGGGATGTCAGGAAGAGAGGGAGACACGGGGAAATGGGAAAACACCCAGAAGATGGAAACATGATGGAAATGGAGAGGTTGAAGCAGTAGATCCAGCCAACAGAGAGGCGAGAGAGGCAGGAGAGGGAGGGCAGAGGAAGATCGTCATCAGAAAGGAGCAAGGACACTGGGGCAGCTCTGCAAGCCTCCCTCCGGGCAGGAACGCCCTCTCCTCCCCGGACCCCTCCGCTCCCCCAGCTGCCCAACCAGAAAATAAAGGAAAGCTCAATGATGCAAAATGGGCCCCAAAGGGAATTAATTTTTTTTCCACATTTTTGGGGGCAAATTGAGCAGCTGCAGAAAATTGTTTCGAGTTGATGAGTTGCTTCATTGAGTGGCCGGCTTTTTAAAAGTTTGAATCATGTTCGAAGGGGAAGGTAGCAAAATTTGAGATGAAATTTTGTTTCTAGTAAAAGTATAAATATTTTACCTTGAAAATGCTAAAGAACTTATGTATGTCTGGGTAGGGTTTTGTAAAAATGTTGAGTAAGACTACTGCTTGAAGTGAAAACAAGCCCACTAAAGGCGGTGGACCACCAGCTGCATCTCCTGCTGGGAGGTTCCTGGAGGGAACATGCTGCCTGGCTTTGCCGGGTGCCACCGTCGTGCCGGGAGCTCTCGCGGGGCTGGGGCTCACCTCCAGTCCCCCGAAGCTGCTCTCTCTCTGAGGAGCAGGTCTCCAGGTGCCCTCAGGGGATGCTTACCTCCAGCTACCACCGCCACGTCCCACCCCTGGCTCCCCCCGCCACGTCCCATAGCTCGGCCATCCCCCGCGCTGCCGCTGCTGTGCTGTTGTTTCTGCTTTGGTGTTTTCTGGTGTTTCACCTTTCTCAGCAACTTTTCTCGTGTGCAACTCGCCCAGCT
>NW_010561433.1:0-1895 GCF_000687285.1 Phaethon lepturus | reverse complement strand
CTAATGGGTCCGGTGTTGCAATAGCAACAACGTGGAGTAAATGGGTTGCACTTATGACACAGTGGGCTTGAATAGGAAATCACAACTGCTCAGGGATCTTGGAAGTGATCATGGACTGGCCAGAAGGCAAAGACTGGAATATCACCAGAGGAGGAGGTGGCGAGTGCTGTAGAGGTCCAGCTATATAATCAAGTACCAGAAAATGAGAAGCAATATGCCCTGTTCATTGATGGGTCCTGTCATATTGTGGGAAAGCATCAGAAGTGGAAGGCTGTACGGAATCCTATATGGCGAGTTGCAGAAGCTGCTGAAGGAGAAGGTGAATTGAGTCAGTTTGCAGAAGTGAAAGCCATCCAGCTGGCTTTAGATATTGCTGAATGAGAAAAATGGTTGGTACTTTATCTCTATACAGATTCATGGATTGTGGCAAATACCCTGAGTGGGTGGTTACAGCAATGAAAGCAGACCAATTGGCAGCACAGAGGCAAATCCATCTGGGTTGCGGCATATGGCAAGATATTGCTGCCCAGCTAAGAGAATCTGGTTGTAAAAGTACGTCACGTAGATGCCCACGTACCCAAGAGTCGGGCCACTGAAGAATATCAAAACAACCAGCAAATGGACCAAGCTGCTGGCTGGACCTGGACTGGCAACATAAGGGTGAATTATTTGTAGCTCTGTGGGCCCATGACACCTGATGAGTGAAGAGATGAAACATATTGATGGGCTTGTGGTCTGGGGTGGACTTAACCATAGACACTATTGCACAGGTCATCCATAAATGTGAAATATGCGCTGCAATCAAGCAAACCAAGCAGTTAATGCCTCTGTGGTATGATTGACTATATCACTCTCCCACAAACCTGCCAAGGCAAGCACTGTGTGCTTACAATCATGGAAGCAACCACCAGATGGCTGGAAAGATATTCCACGTCCCATTCTACTGCCTGCAACACTACCCTGGGCCTTGAAAAGCAAGTCTTATGGCGACATGGCACCCCCAAAAGAATTGAGTTAGACAATGGGACTCATTTCTGAAACAACCTCATAGACACCTGGGCCAAAGAGCATGGCAATGAGTGGGTATATCACATCCTCTGTTATGCACCAGCCTCCAGGAAGTTCAAATTATACAATGGACTGTTAAAGACTGCACTGAGAGAAATGGGTGGTGGGACATTCAAGCATTGGGATACACATTTAGCAAAAGCCACCAGGTTAGTCAACTCTGTCGAAATGCGTCCCAGAGTCCCAAGGAAATTGACTGATGTAGTTACCAAGCCACTCTCCAGAATATTTGAAAAGTTGTGGCAGTCAGGTGAAGTCCCTGGACACTGGAAAAGGGAAATATTGCACCCATTTTTAAAAAAGGTAGCAGTAAATCTTTCTTATACTTTCTATTGTAAATCATGAACATATACTTAGGAATGTATCACATAAGTTTAAATTCTTTTGGGAATAGAAAATTTGAGGTGATATTTGCTAATAAGATCACAGCATTTTATGCACTCTGTATTCTGCTTTCTTATTTTAAAGCAGGAGAATAACAAGAGTTAACAATAAGTATTGCTCTTCTATAGTGCTTTTGTAAAATTGGGTTGCCAGGTACAGTCTGCTTTTAGTATCATGGCAAACTGCTGAAGGTAGACAAGCTACTTTATTTTGTTTTAAAGAAGAAATTGTTTTATATACAACTATAAAAAAATCAGTAGTTGAAATTTGGTGGATTAGTCAACAAAGCCACTCTCCAGAATATTTGAAAAGTTGTGGCAGTCAGGTGAAGTCCCTGGACACTGGAAAAGGGAAATATTGCACCCATTTTTAAAAAAGGTAGCAGTAAATCTTTCTTATACTTTCTATTGTAAATCATGAACATATACTTAGGAATGTATCAC
>NW_010561432.1:9636-9876 GCF_000687285.1 Phaethon lepturus | reverse complement strand
TCGGACAGCAGAGGCTCCATCCACAACGCACGGGCTGTGCGCCAGAGCAATTAAACAATCGATTTATGCTTTTATTAATTTGGAGAGAGAGAAGCAAGTAATCTTTCTCATTATAATTTTTTTTTAACAGTTTTCCCAGTAAACACCTAACAAACTAACCAGAGCTTATTTAAGGTCAAATTAAAACCATCATATGTTTTGTGGACATCTGAAGACTAGACAGTATTATTCGAAGTCTTC
>NW_010561432.1:8574-9489 GCF_000687285.1 Phaethon lepturus | reverse complement strand
AACGGTTTAGCATAGACTGTTTTGGAGATCTATTGTTCAGGTTTTTTAGAAAACGTGAAGTTTCTTCTTCGCAGCTGGGAGAACGCTTTCCAGCTCTGGATCCTACTGGCACCTCCTCCTAAGGTTTGGAATTCTTGCACAAAGTGAAGCTGAGCAGGGACTAGGGGCATTGGCACGTACGCTCCTGGCTGCCCTCACACCGCGCTGCAGTTGGCACGACTCAAGTTTTCGCTCCCCAGGCTTTCGGCGCTAACGCTGAGCCGCGAGCGCGGCTCCTCCCGGGGGGGCCGGCGCCCCGTCACCCCACCAGCCCAACCCTGCTCTTCTCGTGCATCTTGCGGGGAGGTAAGTACGTCCCCCACACCGCTGGAGACCTGAGCTGGCATTCCCCAAATGAACCGCCACCATGGCGGGGCCCTTGGGAAGCCGCGGCACTTCTATCCACGGGACAATAACTGCTTGACTTGCAGGTTTTATCGCAAATTATTTTTTCTTTTGTTTTTTAAGTAGTGTCATTTTTTTCTTAGTGTTTTTATTGAGAAATTTACAAAAGTGTCACCTTAAAGTTATCTCTATTTCTAAAGCAGCTGTATTTTGAAAACAACTTTTTAAAGGGAATGAAATAAAAAAAACGTGGCAGACCCACGCAACGGTGTGCCTGTTAAAAGGTGTGAGGCAATACTCTACAGTGCTTCACCGATAAAGTTAGTTCAAGGTGCTGGTTTTCCTTCTGTGGTTCTCCCTCCCTTTGGTTTATTCATAAAAGCAGCAGCTCTGTCCTTTGCTTGGCTGTTTGCTGAGGAAAGGGGAGCTGCCCTAGGAAGTCATGTTTTCTGTAATCATCTGCCTTTATTTTCTTGCCTACCTTTTCCAGCGTGTTCCCCGAATAACTCATCGGCCGCGTCTGCAACTCAT
>NW_010561432.1:0-8543 GCF_000687285.1 Phaethon lepturus | reverse complement strand
GAAGAGCCCTCGGTAACACCCAGCGCGTCACCACTCATGGCGCAGTCTCCGGAGTCTCTAATTGGTACAAGAAAGTATCGAGTGTAATCCCTCACACTATATAATCATTAAGACAAGGTGCTAAAAAACAAACCAAAAAGGAGAAAAAAAACCAACAACCAAACAACACTCAGCAGTCATTAAATGAAAACACCTTAATTAAGCAAAGAAAGTTCCTATTATTAGAAACTCATTTCTTATTTATAAGCAGCATAAAACTTTAATAAGGATAAAGTCAGCAGTTGCCTAACTAAAACTAAACCAATTAGGTCAAACGAGACCAAACCGCACAGTGCAAGGAGAAGTACATCTTCAGCACCTCCTGAGCACCAAGAACTTTTAAAGTCAGCTTGACATGAGGAAGAGGCAATGCTGCAGAGAGCCTCGGAGGCGGTGGCATGCCCGTCCCAGTAAGGGTCAGGGTCTGTCCGCTGTGAGAGCCAGGCTAGAGTCCTACTGCTGAGTTCCGCTATACCAGCTTTGAAACCGCTGCTTGTTGAGGGGACGGCGCAGCTTTGGGCCAAGTGGTGTTTCCCTCCCACATCCTCTTCTCCCCCGTCCAGCTCCTGCTAAGGGAGAGCTTGCCGGCTTTCCCTGGCGCCCGGCTCTGCAGCAGGGGACGGGCATCGGCTGGACGCTGCTCACAGGTGCTCAACAAGCACAACGTCTGCACCCGAGAAGAGCTTCTTTCAGCTGGAAGGAGCACCTCAAGCCAGCCATTTGCCTTTTTCTCCTGTGTACCAAATTAGCACAGAACGTAGAAAGAGAACTTGGCTTTTTGTGGCACGGGGGGGTCGCGTTCGTGAAGGGCACTCTGACTTCTCAGACTTCCTCCCCTGCCCCGCACGCAGGTGTGAGGCATGTACACACCCCATGTGCGTGTACAGAGCTCTCGAACACCTCTGCAATTTGTATGCGGCAAGAAGCAAAGTACCCCAGCTCCTGAACGTCGGCTCTGTCAGGCTCAACCCTGGGTCCCTTTCAGCAAAACCTAGCGCATCACCAGTTCACTGAAGCAAGCGCTTTGTGTCTAGCCCATACAAAGATCTTGTGAAGCTACAGCATCTTTCCAGATGTCCATGTCCACTGGGTCATGTTGGTGCACCGTGCACCATGTCTGTCTTGCCACAGACATCCGTCCATTTGGCACTTGTTTGGTTCTTGCTCTCAAAACTTACGGCAGTTGGTTTTAGTTTGTTTGCTCAGTCACTTCCCTGCCTTACCTCCTCCTCACTCAGAAAGATCCAAAGTTTATTCTGTGTTTCAGTAGTATGTTCATGTACTTGAAAGCTTTTCCCTAGGACTTGAAGGCTGTAGGCATCTAAGCATGATTCAGTGGTATCTAAGTATCAGAGCTCTTACAAAGATGTCTTACAACTTCTACAGACAGGGTTCTTAAGGAAAGAGCTATTACCACAGTTGATATTAAAGACCTTAAAGAAATATATATAATATTTCTTTTTCTAGGAGAAGGCTGCTTAGAAAAAGATAGACAGAGGAATAAGGAGGGTTGGGACCATCAGGAATAGCACATGTATAAGACAAGACTGAAGCTGATCAGGCAACCTTAACCACAAGCGCCAGCAGCCATGGAGAAGCCCAATTCATTGGCCCACTGAGCTTTGGTTCAGGGTTAAGCAAGGACAGAGACAAACAAGTTGCAATACAGACCTGAAGTCAATAACTGCACATGCTGATTTACACCAAAGAAGATTTTTACTGCTTTGTGCAAGAAAGACCACAAAATTACATGCTATTAGGAATAATTTTATTCATTTAATAATTAGAAGATTAACCAAAACTCTCTATATAGAGGCAGTAAGAGTTCATCTTGCTCATTATGTGGGATATAGTTCATTAGTTGCAACTAGCTGGTCTTAATCTAAAGGATAATAGCCCTTTACATCCAGCAAAAATTACAATTGCCTTTATAAGGTCTATTAGCTTCAGCCAATAACTACTAGCCTATTACCTTCATTTTGTAGATTGTAAACTGACTACAAACAGAGGAAATAATAACAGACTACATCAAGTTCCTCTGCATTTTAACCAAGTCCTTCTGAAGACACATGCCAAGTTGTTTTGAGCTTCCCACGCTCGCTGCTTTTGTACCCAACTCTCTAAGCTCTGTACGAATAAAAGCGGTGCAGAGCTGAGATGTTGCCTTTGACCAGGAATGGAAAATATATTTATAGTTAATGGTGTGTGTATATATATATACACACACACCATTTTATATTCAGTCCAGGGCTCCAAGGTTCCCTGCTGCTGTCACACCCCCCCCAGCTCTGGAGCTGGAAGAAACCGCAGTGCTGCACACCGATTGCCAAGGACACACGTACAAGACGACATTGTGCACCCTCCCATTGCACCCTCCAGATGAGGATCTGTGTCTGCAGAAGCTGAGAACTCTACTGCAGGGGAAGAGACACTGGTGATAGCTTTCAGAAAGTCAGCCTCAAAAGTACAAAACTGTTCAGCTGGAAATGAAGCCAAATCCATATTAAAGAAGGTTAACAAGGAAAAAACACCCCGCAGCTTAGCACAGACCACAGAAAGGTTTTTTATCAAGTTTAAAACAAAGAAATAAAACAACTTGCATTAGTGCAACTTTTCCGAGTCAAACTATAATATCTTTTGAACAATTATTTCATGTTTGTTGATGATTTTTTTTTTTTAATTAAAGGGTGTGCAGGCAAGAAGTTTCCAAAGACATAAAGATGGAGGGATTGATGTCTACATGTACATTTGTAGACTGTATTTAAGAAGTCTGCGCCAATGTCCAGCTGCATTTCTGCAGCAGTCCAGCCCCACCAGGATGGTTTCATTGTCTGAGAGCAGCTGTAGTGCCTTGCCATGTCCTCTTCTGCCAGAGGGGAAGGCAGGAGAAGATAGGGACAGAACCCTTCCGAGGTGCATGGCAGGGGGACGAGGGCAAGCAGGAAAATCTGGACATGGGAGACTGATGAGATATTAGGGGAAAAAAATCCTCTTGCCAAAGGGTGGCCAAAAGCCAGGACAGAGGGTCCAACTTCTCCAGCTTTGGAGAGGGCAGAAGGTCCTGCTGGCCTGGCCTCAAGAGAGAAGTCAGATCAACCATCCCAGGGGTCCTGCCCAAGATGAGTAATTCTAAGGGAGTTTGTTTGGTTGCTTTTGTTTTTATTCAAACAGCCAATAAGCTGATTTTTACTAGCAAAATCAGCCACTTGCACAGGACTAAAATAAGCTCCTGAGTTCTGCAGCTCCCGTTCAGACCCGTGCATGTCTGCAAGACATCACAAAACAACTTTTTTCACATGAATACATAAATAAACCAGAAAAATCTATTAGTATAAAAGGCAGCTCATCCTTGTTTAAGTGACTAGACATCAATCCTTGTGTCATCCCGAGTATTGAAAAGAGAGACTTAGGGGCACGGCTAATCTCAGGTTTAAGTTAGAGGCAGCTCCCTTGAAATCAGTCCCAGAGCTCCCTGGGACTCCTCAGCACCCCCCGTGCTCTCACTAGCGGTGGAGCTCACCACAAAAGGGTTTCACTGCAATTAACCCCAACACCTGATTTAATCCCTTCTGGTACTAACGAGCTATCCTGTTTGCTCCAGCACTGCTCCTGTTTGTACCGGAGATGTTCACCAGGAACCCTCATCCCCTGAATCAAGGGGCAGTTCTAACAGAAGACTCTAATTACTCAGCTATGTGCTAATGAGCACGGGCCCCTCCTGCGTTTTCCAGGCTAATCCGATCACCAGCGCTCTGCAGCGGCGGTTGCGTACGCGTGCTGCGTGCCGGCCTTAGCAGCTCGCCACGTGCCGTAGCTCAGTACAAAATCCAAGAGCCAAGCTGGTGCTCCGAGTATTTGTAAGCAACATTCATTTTCCAGAGTTAGTCACTGGGGAAGGCGAGGGGAAAATTCTCATTACGGAAGCTGCTTAGAGAGCACTTGAACGCGAAGACCGTATCCCTATTCCCGTCCTTACAACATCGGCACCTGGAGAACACGGCGAGGGAGAAGCTCACCCTCCCGGGCCACAAAGCAGCAGCTTGGGCAAGTTAGAGAGACTCCAGGACCCCAGGGTCCTCACACTGAACGGTTACTAGAAGCACAGAAAAATATCTTCCCCATGAAAACATGCAATCCATTATATTTATTTCCATCACTGGTGTGAAGAGCACTGAATCTGAGAAGAGGGAGAATATATGTAGGTTCGCATTTAAAAATGGACATTTTAAAGTAGCTTGCAGACCATTTTAAGACCCAAGAGATGTCCAAGCATAGTTTACCCAGTGTCGCTAACAAACCTCAACGCTGGCTAAATTAGTGATCTGCCCATTTTCTTACTTCGAGTAGCCTAGACCACAGAAATAAGTTAAACTGATAAACATGAAAGGATGCGGCTCACTTAACACTGGGATAGTTTTATTTTTTTAACTACTAGTTAAGTATTTTACATATAATAAGTATATTTAAATAGTATTTAAATTATTTCAATTATTTTCTCAACAGCCATGTTAACCAAACCCAGAAGACTCCTATAACAGCTAGACCTCTGGCCTACATGCATGGCTGTCTTTTTTTAAAGCCCTGTTAGCATGTATCTCCGAATAGTGGGGAAAGTGGAATAAACAGGCCATGAATTATGGGCAATACACTCGTAGTCATTTATTTTAGAAGTGGAGGTTTATCCAAAACCAAAGTCACTGTTCTTGTAAGTGCATCTGATGATCAAGGGACCAACGATCCAATACTGCTACAAAAATAGAAAAATCATTCCATAATTCCCACTGTAGTATTCAGAAAAATCCACATATGCAGATATTGATATTTCCTAAGTAGCCTGCCTTCACAGTAAAGGGTTAAAGTCCTTCTGGCCTAGAGTAATTACAGTCCAAGTAGATTCTGGACTCTTTTAGAAATAAGAAATGATGATGCATACAGGACGGAAAGCTTATGATTTTATAGAGATGAAGGAGGCGGGTTCTTCTATTTGTTTTTCAAGCCTGCAAACTGTCCAAAGCACTTTTATTCAGACTCCCAGGGTACATTCAACTGTATTTGCATTGCCTAGAAATTAAGCCTACAATCAATCCCCTACTCACCCTTCCCAATTAAGTTACACTGACTGCATTCATTTTAGATTAAATCAAGGTGACCAAGACAGTAAGCTCCATCAAAGCAGGAAAAAAACACTTGTATAAAATAATCAGAGGTCCTCAAGAGATCTCGAATATTGCCTCCAGAGAGATACTTACAGACTAAGATGTTCTAGGCAGCTAATAAGTCTGTACAAGGGACTTCAAATCAAAACAACTGCAGAGAGAGAGATGACAACATCCAGGTCTGCATGCAAATATAGCTTTATCTGCAATGCAGATAGCTACTTAGCATCAGATGGAGATTGAAACGTACTTCAACAGATTGAATCTCCTCTAGCCTAAACAGTGTTTTCATTTTTTACATGAAGCTGGTAATTGTGTTTTCCACTTATACCTGGAAATTTCAGCAAATAGTCTAGGCAAGCTATTTTTCATTGGAATGATTCTGTATGCTGCAAAACAACGAGATTTTTCAATTTTTAGGAGCTGTATGTGTGAAGATTAAGGAATTCTTCGATGCAGGTTGGGGAAGTTATATGAACAGACATGTTTGTCCAGTACCAGAGGTTGGAACTGATGAAGGTTTTGGAAGCATACCCTTCACACGCACGCTCCTGGTCCGGACAACAGGAGAAAAGCCAGCCAAGCTGCCACAGGGTTCCTACAGACACGTCTACACGAGCATTTTAACTCCAGTCAGGAGCTGACAAAGCTAAACCAGCAGCAGATCCCAGAGCCAAGGGGCCCATCGGGTGGGAAGGGCACCAGGATAACATCCCTTCGAGCAGCTGCTCTGCCCCATGGGACTCTGCCTGCAGCTCCCAAAACTGCAGCACACCCTCAACCGAGTCACCCCCAAACCCGCCGCTCCACCGCAAACAGGCTGGCTCGGGGTTCAAAGCTGAATTTCTGCCATCTGGAGCAGTTACACGGCTCTTACAGATTTCCTTAAGGTCACAAAGCAGCCCTTCTTGGAAGCCTGCTCAAGTACCCCGGTGGTAGTTCAGCTGTCTGTAAAAAGACGAGGGACCTGGCGCTCCACAGGCGCTCCTGCTTTTAATCCTGCTTGGCTTCGAATTCAGAGTTTCCAGGGAGAGGAAAGTGTTGAACATGGTTTGGAAGAAAGGGAGGCTAAGTACATTTAAGCTCTTGCAAGACTGGTGTAACTTGAGGTGTATAGGTACTTCATACTCGGATGCTTACTTAGAAAGTAAAACACCTTAGAAAAATAAAAGGATTTTTCATCTCAAACATCAGACAAGCGAGAAAAGCCACAAAAGCAAAGCTTTAGATCCCAAAGGGAACTGCAGACGCACGGCACCCTGCCACCATGGGGGTCACCTCCTCGCATGGATCTAAGGCTTGCAGCACCTTCGTGATCGCCCAGGCAAACACAGACCCTTGAGAGCACCCACCCTCGCCCAGGCACACTCCTGCTCAGCCTGGGGGAGAGTGCTGTCCCCCCGCTGCAGGGAGGGCAGTTGCTGCAAGACCAGGGAGCCCTGCCTGGGGCAGGCAAGTCCCGCAGGACCAGGCTAGCTGCATGGGGACCACCGTCAGCCACCACCCCCCAAGCTCCAAGGCCACACCAAGCAGAACCGACCCTTCCCAAAACCCCATTGCCACCTCCCCACATCCCATGGACACCACACGCATACCTGTTGCCCACACCAGCAGCAGGGACTATGGCCAAATGAAGCCCAGCTGTCTCAGACTGCTTCTTCCAGGGCAGGGCTCCCACCCCTGGGCCTGATTTTAAACGGGGGCATGTGCTCCTAATTAACATGTCAGCTAATTAGCTAATGAGCAGTAACTCTTTCATGGCCTCCCAGGAGCTTGCAGGAGGCAGCTGGCACTTGGGTGCCTGCTCTTGCTGCAGGCTTTGTCCAATGCCTGCAATGCCTCCAGGGTTAAGGCTGCAGCTCTGACATTATTTTTCAGGCAATTTTCACACTATCCAGCCATGCTTTTGCTTTGCACTGTTTTCCTTCTGTATCCGATGTAGCTGGGATGCACTATTTTAACCCGGAGGGTAGGTGTGCGGGGAGCCTAGCACGTGCACGTTCCATCCAAACAGATGGAAAAGGGGTTGAGCTGATCTGAAACGGAAGGCGAAAAGAGAGGTGTTTCGCTGGCTGGTGAGCTGGTGTGGCAGGGACAGACCCAAGTTTGGTCTTGGGTCACACCCATGGGGACTGCGAGTGTCCTGCAGCAGCAGTAAATGAGACCGGGATGGCATCATCCTGTCCGTGTTATCCATGAGAATGCCATGAGCATGAAACAGGAAAACCAGAAAAATGGGGCAAGGTGAGAGATTCCTTGAAGCTTTAGGTTTTTACCAAGGGAAATCAGACACCATCTTTCATGGCTGAAAGGTCAGAGCAGCACCGGTTCCTGTGCACGGTGACTCCAGAGAGGCTGGGAACAAGGTCTGCACGCGCAACATGGGAACATCTTCTGCATTCAGTGTTTTCTAGAAGAAATTATCCCCGTGTGAACCGATCACTGCAAGTCAGACTCCCGGAACCTGTGCCCTGATTTGTGACGCCATCCCTACATTTTTATAGCTAGGAGAAATCCTGAAATACATGAAATACATCTTCTACCATGGAACGCCGTTACGAATTACAGACAGCTTTGAATTTGGACAGCCAAGTGTTTTGTAATCTTTCCTGACATCTTTCTAATGACAGGCCCTAACTTAATTCCACTACATAAAATATTTTTGAGTGAATTAACTGTTAAGTCATCATACCTCTGTTTTCAATTCTTTAGTTTTGATACACATATTAAACAGCCTTCCCTAGCAATCCTGAGAAATATTTTTTAGCTGACATCTTATTAATTAAGTGCATTCGTGCTTTCCAAGTACGGTCCCTATACTTGAGGGAAAACAGACTGAGAGAAGACTGGAAGGAGAAGATGCAAGACCTCAGAAGTGCTAAGCCAGGAACATATGAAATATCTAAATATCATTAGGTACTTATAACTTTTTTGCTTATTATCTATGTATGAGAATAAGAGGGTTTTACCTTTATAGAGGGTTTTTTTGCATATGGATGAGTCACGCAAAAGTAACAGTTCTGTTTCCCAAAGGAAACCCAACACCCAAGTGGAGAAAAGTACTTGCACGTAGAGCGCGCCTTTCTGTGTGGGTCTCGCATGACACGTTCTTTCATTCATAATGCAGAATTATTCATAGCTCTAAATATAACCTCGTTTCATTTGTTACGCTTGAGCTGCCAACTAAAAACCCCAAAGCGCAGCCCCTGGAGCGGAGCGGTTTCTGAACAGAAGCCACCGTCCCCGTCACCTCCGGGAGCCGGGACCCATCAGGTCCAGCCTGGTGGCCACCGGGCTCCCTCCCGCCCTGCTCTGCCCACCCGCGCCGTGCTGGGCGCTCCCCCGGGG
>NW_010561431.1:0-6950 GCF_000687285.1 Phaethon lepturus | reverse complement strand
AGTATGTTATCAACATTATTTTCACCCCAAAACACAGTACTACAGCTGCTATCAAGATGAAAATTAAGTCTATCCCAGCTGAAATCAGGACATACACCTATTTCAATTTCCTGTTCACAGCCCAGTTACTCTGTCAAAATAATCTAATATCCCCTTCTGACATGATTTATTCCTGAAAAATTCATGCTGGTTGCTGAGCCTACAGTCTGGTTGACAGTTGTCTGGTTGACAGTAGGCTCAACATAAGTCAGCAGCGTGCCCTGGCAGACAAGTGGGCAAACATCATTTTGAGGTGCATTAAACACAGCATAACTGGCTGGTCAAAAGACATGATTATCCTGCTGTATTTAACGAGGGTGCAGCCTCAACTTGAATAGTGTGTGTAGTTCTGGGCCCCACAATTTAAAACATTAAGATACTTGAATGTCTCCAGAGGAGGGTAACCTAGCTGGTGGAAGGGCTGGAAGGCATTTGCTGTGAAGAATGGCTAAGGACTCTGGGTTTGTCCTGTTTGGAGAAAAGGAGGCTGGAGGGCAATCTTATTGCTCTCTACAGCTTCCTGAGGAGGGGAAGTGCAGAGGGAGGTGCAGGTCTCTTCTCCTTGTCCCGATCCAATGCCAGGGGAGGTTTCAATATGATCCCAAGAACAAGATTAAGACACAAATGAGGTCAAATGTTGTATACGCAAGACAGCTTTTACTATCAAAAGTAAAGAAATTAGTAGCAATAGGACAGAATAACAATAGGACAGAATGGAATAAAAAGAAATCAAGCAAGCATTCGGGACAGAGTTTCAAGGATAGTCACGATAGTCAAGATAGATCCCCAGCATTCCAGGGTAAAAGTCTGTCGATGTTTCGGTGGTGGGCTATCAAGCAAAAGGCTTGCCTTTTTATTCTTATTCAAGGTCTGCAATTCAGCACATCTTCACATTCCTGCATATGCGCATACACTTCATGGGGTCTGCAGGGGGCTGGAGCTCCTCACAGGACTATTGCATGCCTTGTATCCATTATCTTGGCATGGTGTTTTTCATCAACTGAAGGTCTCTGTGGCCTTGTAGCCAACCTTATCAGTGAAAGGAATTTGCACTTTGACAAACAATCTTTGAGACAAATGTTTTACAGTTCAGTCTCTCACATTCCCCTGGTATCCAAAGACAGGATGCCTGGGAATGGTTAAAAGCTGTGCCAGAAGAGGTTCAGACTTGACATTAGGAAACATTTCTTTACTGAAAGGGTAGTCAAACCCTGGACAGGCTTCCCAGAGAGGTGGTCGATGCCCCAATTCCTGTCAGTGTTTAAGAGGCATTTGGACAATGCTCTCAATAACATCCTTTTAACTTTTAGTCAGATCTGAAGCGGTCAGGCAGTTGTACTGATTGTAAGATCATTGTAAGTCCCTTCCAACTGAACTATTCTACTATCACCTTCTGGTCCTATGGGACTGTCCTTTCTCTTCCCGCCACTCCTAACCTCTTACAGTGAGGTTTGCTATTTCAGAGTGGCTTAGAATTTCCCTTTCAGTGCAGTGAGAGGAGCAGCCAACTCTTAGAACATGACAAGTCAGAACTTTGTGGGGAATTTGCTTTCGACCTGTCACGAATGAGTGGTTTAGCCCATGTAAAGAATCACCGCCAAAGGTATCAGAAAGTGAATGGTTTTAATATAGATTTGTAGTAAGTGCAACTTAACAGAATTCGATGGCAAGGTCCACTCTATTACTTATTCAACATGAAAAAGGCATACAAAGAGAGACCAAGATAAAACTAGATTGGAATGATTTGCTCGTGGATCAAATCAGGTTAAAGTGTATGTATGTTGAGGAAAGAAAGTAGGGGAGATTCTCCCATTGAGTCGTGAGGTTCAGAGTGGATGAAAATCCCCCCGTTAGTCCCAGACTTGGTCAATGGTTTATGACTAAGGTCAGGGAAGGAAAGGAAAGGAATGCCCTCCTGTTGAGTCATGAGGTTCAGAGTGGACCCCCTTGCTTTCTAAACGCTCTCTCAGAGAGGAGTCTAGGTGCGGCTGAATCCACTTCTAGTCCCAGACTTGGCCAACAGTTTATGACTAAAAGGATAGGGTATCACGGATTCTGGTGTACTGCCTGGTGTAACTTTACAACAGCAACAATCTAATACAAAATAACAGCAATTAAATTCACTAACACTATTAAGGTAAATCACAGTATCAGATCATATAAAACTTAGTAACATAACCTAAAACTTACTAAGATTCCTTAATCACACACACATATAGGTGTAGAGGTAGAGACACATAAAGAGATGTAGAGAAAATAGATACGTACAAAGATACGTATTAAATATCCCCCTCAAATTCAGTCAAATACTCACATCGAATGCTTTGCATCACTCAACAGGTGAACAGCGGAGCCTTTGAGTTGATCGTGAACTTGAGGGTTCACGGACTCTGAGGGGCATCCCACTCAGAGGGAGTTGCTGGTTGCAGCCTGCTGTGGTCCAGGAGAGCTCAAAGAATCTCATTTGGGACCAGTCCTATTTATAGGACTGGGAGGTGGTTGACCTTAAACATCATTAAATTTCTATGCTTGCCACAAATAATTTGTTGGTAATTGCTATAATTCTTGAAATCCCAGTGATGCTGGTACTGATCCACCCAAGTCACAGCTAGATAATATATGTTCCAACGTTGTTTGTGGATGATGAGTTACTCCCATCTGCGCAAGAGTGCTTGGTAGGTCAGTAGGTCAGGTAGGTCAGGACTCAGGCCCCCCTTCAACCAACGGGCTCTCAACTGCCAAACTCTCTGCTCCACAGCCAAGGCTTATCAAGCAAGGAGGGGCAGAGTGGGGGGAAGAAATGCAATACCACACCACCAAAATATTTATTTGCAAGAACTCTGTTCTCACACCAACCTTTTTTTTAATCTAGGTCTTCCTCAGTCTTTGTGTTGAAAAAAATTCCATGTCAAAATAAAAGACAGCTCTTCTGTTGCCTTCAAATGAGCAAGAGCTCAGTGGCACTTATGGGATGTGTCCCTCACCTTTTGGAGATTCTACTTGTTAGATCTCAGTTCCCTGTAATTCACATTAAAACTTTGAATTTGTGCTCCACCTCATTCAGCTTGCATCTTTGTCAGTAGGTTGAGATGTTTTAAATCACTTATTCCCAGATTCTACCCCTCTTATTCCCTCTCTCCACTTTTTCCCCTTCTACTCTTCCTTTATCTCCCCTTATTCAGTGAAAACACTGAAAAACCTCTAGAGAAGATTCATGTGAATGTGAAAGGTTCACACGATAGGAAAACCTGTTCTCGTACTGTTCTAATTGCAAGTATGGTATTCATGGTATGGTATTAATTTATGCTCAGAAAGATCCACTTCCTTTAAGGGTAAAGGAATTTCACTTTTTTCACATGAGGGAACTAAACCCAAGAGAATTCCGTTCAAGATTTTCTCTTCTGTGAGACAGTTAGAAGCAAATTACTTGCTCTATGTTCCTGTTATCTAATCTATTCATATCATTATTTTGCTTCACCATATGTATGACTTTTTAACTAATGGACATTTTCTACCAATCCAATTATTTCTGACAAAGCTTTATAGACATATATGAATGGCAAAAGTTAGAATGCAGCATCACAAAACTATTCATTTCTTCCAAGATAGCTTACAGAACATTTATTTTGAGTCTTAGACTGTAATAGGGATGAATCCACATAATACAGGTTCCGATCACTATTGCATTTCATAGAAATATTTGTTATCTTTTACAATGCTGTATTCATCAACTTTGAAATGTAGTTCTGGACACACCTGGTGCCTTTCTTCTATTCTGCCCTATTCAATTACTTTGCTACCTCCCTCACATACAAAGCTTAGAAAAAAACCCAAAACCTTAACTTTTTATTTTTCATTACTTACATTGTAGTTTATTAGGAATAACATAATGGCAATTTCTGAGGCTAAAGGGAAAAAAAACCAACCAACTTTTCTTCTAGTGAAAAACACTTCAGCAACAATGAACCACAACAACTGCTAGAAGTACTTTTAATAATTAGTAAGTAACCTGGCAAAACCACATCTCATCTCTTATTTTTAGATGGTAAAAAATTATTTAACTTGAAAACAGGTTACACCCAAGACATAACATATGAACACATGTATATAAAGTAACTGTAATAATAGCATCTATCTCATAAATAAAATAAAAGCTGAAGTAGGCGGTATTTTTAGGCATCTGTTTGAAATAAATTTTTTTTGAGTAATTTCTACATAGCTTATGTAAAAAAAAATGCTAGTGCACTATTTTACTTTCTTAGATGCACAGTTTTTCCATTAATAGTTTCTAATGTTTAAACAATCTTAGATTTTAGCTCAGCTAGATACTACGAAACAAGGTGCCAACAAACTTTTAAACTTCTTTTAGAACAGAAGATATCTCCCACTTTCAGCAAGTACATCAGATACTTAGCATCTGGACAGTAATTCAACTAAAACATAGCAAATAACTTTCAAACCTAGTTTTCAAGCTTTCCGTCTCTGACTCATACAAAGAACATATTAAAATATCACTGATATACATCAGTGAATAGTTTCATAGCTTTCTATCAGTTTCATCCTGTTGCATTGTTTCAGATCTTTGACTACACTCAAAATTAAAAAACACCAAAACCTTTGATGAAATCACAGTTTATCTCAAGTGCATCAGAAAAATCAGAATTTGTATCAATAACATGCTTCTACCTTGCTGCTGGTGTTTTTTCCTCATGTTATTCTTAAACATAGTGGGAAAAGTAGAAGACAGTGGATAGATTTAGAGGACACATACAGATAACTATTGACTCACTTCAGTGACATAATCTATTGTGCATTTTCAACCAAAATCTCTGTGGTGGTGTAATATTTCTCATTTACAACTGCCTGTCTGTTTCATTTAAACTTAGCATTTCCTAACCAGTTCCTTCATCTTTGTTAATAAAATTTCATCCAGGTTGAAAAAGAGTTGCCATTGAACATGATACAACATTTAGCTGAATAGATACTTTAACTCCTCGGCATTATACCCAGAATTTGAATTGTTAATGTGCAGAAAGCGTTACAGTTGGTGAATTATTTTTTTTAAACTATGCTGGTAAGAACATTTCTCTTATTTTCATAATTTAGTGCTTTTTTGACAAATGTGTGACACATATAGTATTTATTCTGTAACTCTTGTACATACTCAAACACTTTCTGAATTGCAGAGAAACATACCTGCATAATGCATCAGATGTCTACCAAGCAGGAGCAGTCCAGCTGTTTTTCTGCTAGATTCTCCCCATACATGAAAACAATGTTCTCTAGGTTGAGTCCAGATTTTAAAGTGTTTGGAAGGTGGACTGATTACCACATTAAAATCTTCCCCACTTGAAAAAGATCTTATATTTGGCACAATTTCTCTGGCAGAATCCGTCGACACCCTGAAGTCTGAGCCAAATTCCATAGAATGATGAAGTGTAGATAATGTAGGTTATCCCCACACAAAAAGGGTGAAAGTGTCCTTTTTAAAGTTGTTTTACACAGTTAGTGCACAGTTAGTGCTGACAGTAGTCCAGAAAGCACAGAAATAGCACAGGGGAAAAAATGGGAAAGCAAAAACATACAAAATTTATGTCACACAAAAAGTCATTTTGCTATTGTCGCTTAGGAATTCACAAAGGATATTTTGGTTCATGTTTTTCTGATCCAGTATAAAGTAACTGCCAAAAAAAGATATAAGTCTTTACTTCAAGGATTTTGTAGACCTATTTCTCAGAATTTTAGTGAAAAACACATCAGAACAACATGAGAGACAGTTCCTGATACCAGTGTTCTCTATCAGATCCCATGAAATTGTCTTGAATTAACTGATGAGGACAGATGGGTGGTTTACTTGCACAGGACAAGTGCCCACATTGGCTGGATTTACAATCTAAAATACAACTGCTATGTATAAAGAGAAAGTCACTCATGGGGCATCTCATGGGAAACACAGAGGACTAGCAACACTAAACGCATAGCAAGATAAAGAAGGAAAAAAGGATAGACACATAACAGGAGAAAGAATTCTTCTCACACAGTTGTCTCTTCACAATTCTATAAAACCTTAAATAATAAAAACTTGTTCCCCTCTAGAGGCTGAGAAAAAAAGATGCATGAGATATGTTTACTTCCATTGCCTCCCTAGTTTTGTCTACCAATACGTTCCATTAACTGAAATAGTGTCACCAATGAGCACCAGTGACACCAGCAAATGTCACAGAATCACAGAATGGTTAAGGTTGGAAAAGACCTTTAAGATCATCAAGTCCATTGGTCAACCCAGCACCACCATGACCACTAAACCATATCCTGAAATGCCATGTCTACACATTCTTTGCACACTTCCAGTGATGGTGACCCCACCACCTCCTTGGGCAGCCCTGTTTGACCACTGTGTCAGTAAGGAAATTTTTCCTAATATCTAGCCTAAACCTTCCCTGCCACAGCTTGAGGCCTTTTCCTTTTGTCCTATTGCTAGTTACTTGGGAGAAGAGACCAACACCCACCTCACCACAACCCCCTTTCAGGTAGATGTAGAGAGCAATAAGGTCTCCCCTCAGCCTCCTCTTCTCCAGACTGAACAACCCCAGTTCCCTCAGCCACTTCGCTCCTCATAAGACTTGTGCTCCAGACCCCTCACCAGCTTCGTTGCCCTTCTTTGGACACACTCCAGCAACTCACTATCCTTCTGGTAGTGAGGGGCCCAAAACTGAACACAGGATTCAAAGTGTGGCCTCACCAGTGCCGAGTACAGAGGCACAATCACTTCCCTGGTCCTGCTGGCCATAATATTTCTGATACAGGTCTGGATGCTGTTGGCCTTTTTGGCCACCTGGGCACACTGCTGGCTCATATTCAGCCAGCTGTCAATGCTGCATTGTCCTGCACATGCCCTGTGAACACCCTCA
>NW_010561430.1:0-25958 GCF_000687285.1 Phaethon lepturus | reverse complement strand
AGCATCCACTCGTGGGCTTTCTAACTGGCTGGCACTCGGCCCCCTCTCGCCTTCTGGGATTCAGCGGTACTTGCTCTTTGTTTGGTTTGCACCTCGAAGATGGTCCCCGGTGTTGCTGTTACTGTATTCCTTCATCTGTTTTGCTTTGTTTTGCTTCTGAGAGAGGCTGGCGTAGTGTCCTTGGTACCTCCCGAGTTGATTGTTTGTATATTCCTTTGTGCTCTGTTTAAACATCTTTGCGCTCTTCCTCTGCTCCGCCCGGACTTGACGGAGTAGAAGCATAGGGATGTTCTCTGCTGCGGTGGTCTTCCTGCAGAAAGTAACCAGTCTCCGTCACGGTAGACAGCGTACATGAGAAATCTTAAAATCCTGGACCGTGTCTGGTCCTGTCCATCAGTGGTGATTATTTAAAAAGGCAGTAGTATGGGATGTGTGAAATTTTCCTCTTAGGTGAGAGGACCGATATTAAAAGAGGTATGTTTGGAATGTGTGCTAGATATCGTTAGTTGCCTTTGGGGAGGTGGCAGAAGGTGCAGGAGGGAAAAAGGAGTCATACAAAATTTCACGCATGCAATCACACCTAACTTCTAGTTAGGTAGAGAGTGATCAGTAAGAAACGAAGGAAGATGGCCTGGTGGGTTCAAATGGGTTGAAAAAGATGCTTGTTTGTATTGCACCAATCCACAGACATTCTGGCCAACAGTAGGAGCTCATCATGTTTGTTACTGTACAAGCCAAAGGAGCAGTGTCTGCTCAGTAGGTTACTGAATTATATGAAATGAAAAGTGAATATGAGAAGAGGATTTGGAAGATAAAGGTAACAGAAATGAGATAGTTAAAGAAGTGAAACCCTAGATTGGTGTCTTCTTATAATGAGCTTTTAGTATCAGTCGCTCAGTGGAAGTTTAATTGACATAGCAATATCAGCATGGTTACTAGTTAAAGCTTGAAGCAAGTAGGTGCATTTGGTCTGTCCTTACTCTTCGTGGACTGATGAGTCCTGGATGAGTGTCAGTACAAAATCAAGTCCTTGAGATCAAAATTAAAGTTTAGATTTAATTAAATGACAAAATCCAGGTCTAAGTGATACATGTTAGTTACGAGTCTCCATTTCAAATGTATATAGGAATGTAGATGAGAGAGAGATGACAGGAAGAGATAAGAAATATTTAATGCATATATCCAGTAATGTAGTACATAAGACTTGCAAAGTACATTTGCACAAAGCCAATGGAAATATTCTCAAACGTCATTAACTCTATAGAATGAAAGCTTCAATTAAAGTGTAGTAGTTCCTTTAGAAAATATTATGCTACTTTTGAATGCTTTGTTTTGACACCTATAGATAGGTAAGGATTATTTTTTTATTATTATTATTTCAGAGAGTGCATTTGGTATCTAAAAAAAAAAAAAGTTTGTACAGGATATCAAAATACTCAAAATTGGACATTTGCTCCTGAAAATCTTGATATAAGTCTGTAACCTAATACTGATGAATATAATCCTTCAGTCAGATAAACAGTGAAGAGCTGTGCAGTTCCCATGTCTGCACAAAGTAATTTTAGTGCTGCCATTAGTATGGTGTAGTCTGGGTTTTGGAGCAGATATCTCAAGGAGGTTGTTGCTTCTGCCCTCTGGGGAGCGTCAGGAAGCCCTCTCTGGTACCAGTGGTCTCCCTTGCGTAAGACCTTTTGCTGAAGTGGCAAACATGAGATGGAGGAGGAGGTGGTCTGCTGCTGACTTCCCGAACAGCAGCATTCCTTGATTAAAAATGGACTCTGTCAGGGTAAGGTGAGACTTAATTTACTTTTAATGTGCTTCTTTCTGCTAATAAACACTAATGGACTGGGGAAGTGTTTATGCTGATGGGTCTTGTTGCATATAGTTTAGCTAGTAAGCTCTGGTAACTGAGGTGGTAAGAAGCTGCAACTAAAGGGAGGAGTTAGAGCCACGTAAGTATGAGTGATTTTGGCCTAGTAAATAAATCCATCTTTGTAGTGCATATTTCCAATTCCCAAGTATGTATGTTGCCGAAGCTCTCCCAAGTTCTATAGCTAATGGTAATCTTCAGGAGAGCATTCTTTTCTTCCATCTCGTACACGCGGCCATCTCAGCAATGTTGCTCCATTGTGTGACTCTCAAGGGACAGACTGTAGCTCTGTGTCCCGGAGAGAGCTGATTGATGGTTCTGAGTACAAACCTACGTACGCGTCCAGCTGTCCTTTGCACGTGGTGTGAGGTCGTTGCATGAAATCATGGAACTACCCTACCACTGCCACCCCCTGTCTCTTGGCAGCTGCTTTCTGTGCTCTTTCAAGTAGAAAATAAATAAAATTTCCACGTATGCTTTTCTCAGTGAGTATGCAAGCATGTGGTCTATCATTTGAACAAAGATATCATAATAATTGGATGTAACACCTGTCCTAAGAATATACATTCCTTGAGGAATTATGGGAGTTCCTGGTGCGATGGGTGAAAAACGTGCATATTTCTGTAATTCTTTGTGCCTTTTATCACACGGCGCCCTTTGAAAATAGTCTAGAAGGGATAAGATCACGCAGCAGATGACTTGATAAGGTCTTATCAGAAAGCTGGAGTGAAAGGTACAGGGACTGCCAGCAATGGACAAACAACAGGTGAGGGGGAAACGGTGGTTGTGAAACAGTCGGTATGTGTATAACTGATAGGTCTGCGTTACAGAAATTCACACCCTTTTTTTTTTTTTTTTTTTCCCCCCTCTTTTCCTATTTGCTATTCTTTAGGTCTCCCAGTGCTGTGTTTAAATTTTCTAGCATATGTCCATAAATATTTTTCCTTGGAAGTGTTATTTGTCTTTCATGAAAGCTATGTTTAAGGAAACAAAATAGGACGTGATTGTCAAACAATTATTCCTATTGAACAGTTTGTTGAGGAACTTGGGGAAATTAATGGATGGAGCGAGTACAGTAAAGATTATTTTTATGCCTATTACCAGATTTATTTTTTTCAAGTCGTGGGTAAGAGTACTATTCAAAATAAATAATTTTCCTGTGTTTTAGTTTTGTACATGTAGCCATTTACAGCTTCCTCTTGATACATTTTACTAGGCTGAGTAGGTAATGTTTCAGTGCATTCAAACACTTGCAGTTGGGGTTAGTTTGGGTGAACTGAGCTTCCCACCTCTGCTGAGGCTGGAGGAGGAGAGGGACAGGAATCAAACGTTTTGAGCTAGAGTAGCTCTTCTGTTTTAATTGAGTTCGTATTAATTGAGGGAAGAGGGACTTTTATGTTTTTCTCTTCATATTGCATTGTATTACGTCATTAAATTGGGGAATGGTTTTCCTGAATTAAGGCAAAAGAAATACATCAGTAATATATTCTCTTAAATGTTTTTTGGGGACCTCAGTATAAGAAATGATTTCTAGAGATGCAACAGTCTGCTGTATGCTACTTGCACACTTGTAAAATTAACAAAAATGAGAATGCTGTAGTTTGCTTTTTCTGACGTAAGGACCTCTTAGTCTGGCATAAGGGTGCTTTTTTTTTTTCTCTCCTTTAGAAGGTGTAATTTAATCTTTTGAAGGTATTACTATTTATTTGTGAAGGTATTACTATTTATTTGTATTGTGGTGTCACCCATCTAGCTAAGTTTTAAGGTATTATTTCGCTTTGTACTTTTCAGACACATAAAAGTTGGTTAATTCTGCTGCAGAGATCTTCCATGTTTATGATGGAAGAAAGAACAAACAAGGCAGGGGTGCTGGATGATAACACTGGCCAGAATCGAAGAGGAATGTGGAAATTATGGTTTGTCTTACCTAGCCATATGAGAATGATTAAGAGATGCCATGGCAGAGGTAGTTTTAAGGATGGATAATGGTGACCTATGTTCATGTGACTTGCTTCATTATCATACAAATAATTATAATTTTGACACATCCACGCCCATTTGCAGGCTAGTGAGGGAAGGGTGGTGTCTCAGATCCCAGCTAAAGTGGGTGTGGTTAAGGATGACTTTCTGGTAGTGGAGGCAAGTAGGCAGCTGCATTTTAAAGAGGAAAAAAAACTGAACAGGGCAAGAGATAAGAGGATGGAATGGAGTGATCAGGTTGGAGTAGTAATAATTATACCATGTTTAATTTCTTTCTCTTTTTTTTTCCTTCTGGATTTGCTTTTGCACAATAAGAACACATGGTTTTGATTTGGACAGAGGGGGCGTGGGAGAAAGTATCTGACAAGAATTCTTTCGTTCAGTGCCTTAAGCAGAAGAATGGCCTAGTTTCCAAGCCTTATGGGTTCAAGAGTACAGCTGTATCTTTCTTATCCACAGGAGATGGGCTTTAGCAAAGTGGAGAATGCCTGTGTTTTTTCCTTCTAAGATTATTTTCCTTGGTCATAATACACTATTAGGTTGTATGTTTGTTTGAATGGTACAAACAGGGTATATTGTCGTAATCTTATTCAAAGGTTTGTGTTCTCTCTATGCAGGCTTTTTTGTTTAGGTTAGGAGCTTGCTCAAGAGCTAAACCAATGTTGTGGGGTGAAACACATGTTTAACTAGAGCATCATGCATGGAGAGAGCAAGGTTAATTTTTTTATGAAGCATGTTGAAGTTAACCTTCCATGTGAATCAGTGAGTCATGGGACAGGTGATAGAGATGTCTAGTTTCATTTTCCTTTTGTAAAGAGAAATATTTTGGAACAAACAAGTTAAAAATGTAGCTTCACAGTTCAGTGTTCTTTTTAGGCATTGTAAAAGAGTATATAGTGTTAAAGTTCAGAAAGAATTAATGCACTTTGTACTACTTGTTTCATTTCATACTTCATGGGGTTTTTGGGGTTCATGGGTAAACATAAAGTTAGATTGTTTGTGGTTGGCATTCTGAAAACTGTACTTACATGATCACTGGAGTTAAATGCTGAACTAGAACAAGGAGATTATATTCCATGGAGCCTTGTTATTGGCGGGGTCTCTACCAGCATATTTTTCTGATCACATAGACTTACTGTTTATATTAATACAGCTTTTTAAGTTTTCTAACTCTGCACTTAATATGTTTTAATCATCAGTAAAGGCAGGGTTCTTTCCCCCCACACACCCCCCTCTGGCACCCAATTATATTTGGAAATTGATGTTTCTACTATAAATGTGGTTAAGTTTCTACCATCACAATTGCTGCTGTTTACTAGAGGGAGCTCCTGATAACTTCTAATTGATATCAATAGCTTAAACACACAAAAAGTAGTAATTTCTTTTTTCAGTGACAGGGTTTTCTGTGAAATTATGTTCTTGATCAGTGATTTGTATTTGCACTTGCATAAATTTTTTTCTTGTTCTCAGAATTTAGTATAGACCTAGCCTTAATGTCTTACTGATGTTTAACAGATAACTTTAAACACTGTTTTCCAGTAGCACAGATTCATTGAGAAACTATCCTGTGAAAAGGAGGGATGATATTACTGTTAATGTGGAACTAGAAATCTATGGTGCAAATAAAGCCTTAAGATGGATTTCTTACCAATTGGCCTACTAACAACTTGAGAGTTTGAGCAAGCCTTTCAAAATATTGTGAAATTGGAGAGAAAACGTTTTATTGTTTCTATTTAGATATTATCTTTTAGTAGCTTCAGCTTTTTTTTAATATATGCTTATGTGCTGTGCTACCCTCCAGGTTAAATAAACTACTTGTAAGGTGCTACAAACAGTGACATGTTTCAAACTTAGCTTATTTGTGTTGTGGTCATGACACGATCTATTAATTTTTGTTGTTGTTGGAAACACAATGCTTGCTTCTGGTGTCTTTTTTTTTTTTTTTCTTTCTGGAATTTCAGAATCACAAAAATTTCTTTTTTAAGACTTAACAGTTTTTTCTGGGTCTTCATTGTCAAATGTTTACTCCCCTCTAGGCAGTGGTAAATTAAAAAGAAATGTTCTCCACAGTTGAGTGTTTCTGAAAACAACTATGAAAGCAGGAAAGTTCCATTGAAACATTCAGATCATTCAGTGTGCTGAAGATAAGGCAGCTGAATCCGAGTTTTAATAATAAACTCTTCCTCTACATCCACTAGCAAGACTGTTTAATTGTTAATATTTTTCTTCTTTTTTCAGTTTGTAAATTAACATTTTTTGTGTTCTCTCTGCTCAATGCTAAACTGTGAGTCTTAAATTAGGAAGGTTGTATTTCATCTAGGAAAATGTCTTTTCCCTCCTGCCCTCTGTGAATAACTTAGTAAAACAGTAAAATCAAAGGAATGCTGAGATCTCAAGATCAGTTTAAGACATCATAACTGTATATGATGATGTAGCTTAGGCAGTTTTGGTGAGCATCCTAGTGAAGCTAAGGTTAAAAATTCCAAGCAGTGAAAATGGTCCTTTCCCTTAAGGCAGGTTTCCCTGTGCTTGTTTCATGTTATTTTTTTCTAAGTAGTGACCAAATATGCTATAGCTATCACAATAAAATAGTTTAAGGCAAAAACATTGGGAAATATTTTCTCTGTGCTTATCATAACTCTGCTTCTTTGTGAACTGAGATGGCAGTTGAAGAAATTTGGTTGGTTGTTTTTTGGTTTGGTGGTTTTTTTCAGGTGAGCATTTTGTCAAGGATTTCCTTATGAATGCCTTCAAAGAAAACACCAACTTAAGCGGAATAATACATGTTCACAGTCATAGTAAGGTGTCTGCACAGTTAAATTCATTTGGGCTACAATTAACCTTTAAAGCAATGAACTGGAACTCATGGAGCAGTGCCACAGCTTAGGCTGTAATGATTGATCAATAGAGTATTTATATAAAACCCAAAAGTGCACATTTTCTGTGCATCTCTGTAGAATGGAAGATCGTTATGTTATTCTAAAATACTCGATCTTATCAGGACAGCTGATTGACAGTCACTTTACATCACTTAAATCATGATGGAAAGCAAGCTCTCTGTTCTGCTGGAATGAATGCATTGTCTGTGTGTTTTCAAGTTCTTGTATTCTGCTGTTTGTATATGGATCCAGGAAAAAGTAATTTCCCTATGTTTATCTTGCCATTCTTATGCATGTGGGACACCTTAGCTGTAGGCTGTGGGTGTCACAATGAGAAGTGGTCTGCACTCCACTGATTTGATTAGTATTAATGTGGCTTACGATCAAGATAAATCTTGAACAGGAGTCTTTACAAAAGTTAGGTGCTCAGTACCAGTGACTCCTGGCCCTTTGTGTGCAAGCTATTTCAAGTTTACAATGTCTTATAAAAAAGTAAGACATGTTATAGAAACCTACATGCATAATATAGTAATACAATGTGTTCTGGAAAAAAAGAAAGTTGTGTTTTCTTCACACTTGCATTCTTCAGAAGAGTGGTAGCATATCAGAAGAGGATTCTTGGTTACAGAGTTTTGAACAGTTTCATTGTTTTAATTTCCAAGCTGTATACCAAATCTAAAGAAGCACTTACAAAAAAAAAAAAAAGACCAGTAAAACATTCTTTAAATTGTTCAGTCATTTTGAATGCTCAGTAAGCATAACATCGTGATATATATGTTCATAGTCCTAATGATTTCTCAGGTAAGTATTGATAAACTCAGGTGAGTTATACTGAGGAGTGAATGGAACCTCATCAGTGTCTGCCTAGTTCACCGTGACCTTAATGGTCTGTTGGCAGTAAGTAGAATAATAATGCTGTTTTACATTTGAACATGTGGCCTGTAGAATTCACAAAAGTAGCAAAATGTTAACCAGAGCAGAGAATGATTTCCAAACTTACTATAGATTTTGATTGATTTAACATGAGGAACTTTGTCCAGTTGTCTTGCAGAACTGTATTTTAAACATATATAATTGTGATATGGATAGCTTGAATAATAAGACAGAACTTGATTTCTCTGATGAAAGCACTTGTGTAGTACCTCGATGTTCACATAGCTGAACATACAGGGTTATTGGATAGCCCATGGCAGTCTTTTGCAAGAGCAGATAATGTTAACATTACTGGTGACAAAGTCTAATTGTTTTTGTGTTATAAAGTAATAGCAGTGCATGATAACTTTTAAAATCTCAAGCAGAGACAAAATTAGGCAAGGTTGTTAGGGAAAAGCGATATCTTTCATTAGACAGATGTGGTTGGAGAAAATAGATTAGATTTGGATAGATTAGGCTCTAGCAGGGCTTGCTGTAAAAGCTGCTGCCCAAGGCTAACCTCGTGGTAAAACCTGTAATGCCTCTGCTCTGCCGTGCTTCTGTAGGAGGACCCACGCCTTGCTCATGGTGCAGTAAAACATGCACCTTCTTGTGAGTGGAGGCACAGACTTAGTCACTGTGATAGTGCTATTTTCAGCTCTCTTGGAAGCTTTCCTCCCGGCTTCCTCCTTTCCTTGCTCTTGTTCTTGCCTTTTCCATCTTAACCAAATAGTTAGGAAGAAAGTAAAAGAAAAATAAAGCAAAACGTCTTTTGCAGGCATCCCCCTTTTTCAGAGGAAAAAGGCCATTTATTTATAATCTTAATGTTAAATGTTATTACATAGGCCACTCTTCTTATTTAATCCCTCAAATATTTAACCAATTTCATTTTAAACCTGGCTATAGTCTATAACCTGCTGTCACAGCAGCTTTGTCCTTATGTACTTCCCAATATCCATCTTTCCTAGATTCCATTTACCCATGTTCATTAAGTTGCTGGCCATTTAATACCTGTAATTTCCTATCTTATCACATTCTTCCCTGCCCCCCCCCCCTTGTTTTTCCCCACATTTTGCTTACTGATGTGCTTTTGTGCTTGAGCTTGCATACTTGTTGCCAACTTCCTTATGCTTCTCACTCTTTCTGGGACCTTTTCCAGTTTTGCTCATTTAATGACATAAGCAAAACCAATACAAAGCTTTACTAAAGCTACGTAGTTGTAGCTCCTATTTATCCTTCAAGTAATATCCTTTTGTATGAATCCCAAGGATCATTTTAGTATGGGAGTAATCTGAGTTGTGAAGCTAAAGGGAGTGAAGAAATGCTTTGCTGTGGGTGGGTTTAGGGGGGAATTGTTTCTGTTTTGGGTACTCTTCTTGAAATTATTAGCAAAAAAGATTTTTACAATTTTAAATGCTCGTTCGTTAGACTGTATTTTCCTCACTCTGAATTTCCTTCCCTTCACCCTAGTAAAGTTACTGTGCCGCCTTCTCTCAGAAGGCTGTAATGAGAGTAACCAAAACTTTATAGTGATTACTTAGAATGGGCATACAATTTTATAATGTTCTTTGTAGAGAGAGATTTTATTTGTAAACTCAGTAGATACATGAGGAATTTAACTCTGCAATCCTCATGCATTAGGGAAGCGAAGTGTAGGGTGTACTGCAGTATGTGTAGCAGCAGTGTAAATTACTTAACTTGTGCTTAAACAGTAAATATCTGAAATTCCTTTTGAGAGTGCATGCTTGGCTTCAGTTGTATGTAAGTATCTTTCTAATTCTTAGATGTTTCTGTCATTACTTGAAATAAGCAGAGGCATAGCTCAAAAATTCAGAGACTCTTGTGTTAAGAGTCTGATATTTGCCATGGAAATTACCTTAGCCTGTTAAATGTTATGTTGAGCTCTTACAGAGGATATGGTTGTTTTCCACAAATGGATTACATGTGCAATGTATTTACTCATATCTTCATTCCAGATAATACTATCGATTGAAGGTAATAGAATTCTTTAAAGCATTTGGGGGTTTATTTAGTAATTTTTTTCCAGCAGTAATCAGATTTTCTTCCCTCTGCAATTATTACAGTAAGGACTGTCTACTGGTGGTTAAAAAAAAAAAAATCAGGAAAATGTCATTACTTGGTGAAGGACTAAAATAGTATT
This sequence comes from Phaethon lepturus, assembly GCF_000687285.1. Taxonomy (NCBI): domain Eukaryota; kingdom Metazoa; phylum Chordata; class Aves; order Phaethontiformes; family Phaethontidae; genus Phaethon; species Phaethon lepturus. Next base: position 16,156 of record NW_010561430.1, on the reverse strand, counting down.
TTCTCCTTAAGATCAGACTCCAGAAGGAATATAAATTGTAATCACTCAATACAATTTGAGGTGTATACAGAAAATATTAATACTATCTCTGAGCAGTCTTTACCAGGCATACCTATGTATAATAGCTTTTCAAATTTGCTTTTCTTAATTTGATATTAAATGAACAAGGATGGCTGCTTTTTAGAGTTCTTTCTTCCAGTGATGGACATACAATGCACAGGAACAAAGAAAATTTATGAAAGCACTTCACAGTGAAACTCTTGCTCCATCTACTGCATAGTCCAGAGAAATCTTATCTACAGAAAGCTGGTATGAGCAATGAGGGTCGATCTAATAGAGATGCTGGAATTAGTCAATGGAAGACTAAATTATTGTTAGAGAATGTATGCCTACAGCGGTGTTCATAGACTGGCTAAGGGAAATCTAATCCCTCAACCTGTACAAAGCAAAGCAGACCTAAAATAAAAACTGCATTTAAAGGTTCTTTTTAAGAAAGCTATTCTTGCTTACCCAGTGATTGCAGAAGTATAGCGCTCATATCAAAATAAAATTTGATATTTTCTAAATACTGCAAGATAAAATATTGTTTATTACTGTTGTGGTTGGTTTTGCTTGTTGACCTTTTGTAAAACTTGGCATTTTGGTATTGTGTACGAGCTTTTCACCATTACTTGTTAAATCCATTTCCTAGTGATCTGTAATACTTTGTTTAAATAGAATTATTTTCAAAGTGAGCAGTTTCAAGCCTTCTGGAGTAGCATAAAAGAGACAAACTGGACTCCTGTATCCATCTGTTTGTTTTCATTCCCTTCACATAATTACTAACCTGAAGAAGCTGAATTAAATGTAATACTTGACTATTAGAATAAAGTTATTATGATAAAGTGAAATAGTAATTGTGCATGAGCCAATTCCTAATGTTGTCTTAATTTAATTGAAGATATTTCTAAGACTAGCTCAGTGAGAGACAAAAAGAAGGAAGCAAACTGGGAGACTGTCAGGTATATTAGCAGGTAGTACAGTTATCATATATTGGAGTTCAGTTTACCTCAAAATAATTTTTGAGAAAGGGCAGAGAGCTGTGCCTGATTTCAGGTCAGCTATTGGGTGGTAGGAAGATGGTAGAAAATGAGTAGATTCTTTGTTAGCGGTTGGTGAAACAAGAAAGATATTTAACTCAGTAGCTTTTATCCCCTGGGATAAGGGTTCTATTTAATTTGGTAAATTAGAAAGAAAATTACAGATGGAGTTCCCAGTAAGCCTGTCACAATTCGGGGATTGCAACATTGCATAAGGGTATATGTGATGATCTCCTGCAGTGCTGTGGCTTTCCTCATCTCTTAAGAGGCAAGGATCATCTGAAGACTGTAAATGGGAGAGAGACCCTTGGCAGCCTGATGGTGGAAGAGAGAACAAAACATTGCTGTCTGACCCATCCTTGGAATAAGAGAGTAAGACTTGGAGACTCAAGACTTGAGTCTCCAGTAACTCAAGACTTGGAGTAATTCAGTGATGCCCATTTGAAATCTGCATAAGGATGTCTCTCCTTTAAGGTTTTAAGGACAGATTCCCAGTTGCTGGTAGGGAGACTGGTAGTTCCTGTCACCTGCTGACATTGTCCTTGGGTTCCCAGGACTTCTCTGCTTTCCTGATTTTTCTCTTCCTTAAGACTGAATCAAATTAATTCATTTCTTAATATGAGACAACATCTGATTAGGTAAGGCATCTCAACTGGGGATTTCCATACTGTAAGACACTCTGCTCTAGTGTTTTCCAAACTGTTTCAATGTCCAGCTCAGGACAGAACCAGGAGCTGCCACTGCTAATAGTGGTCTGGAGGCCACCATTGCTGCTGCTGGTTATTTGCTGTACCTCACCATCTAGGTAAAGAAATCTGGAAATGCTTGGCTTTGACAGCTTGCAGGCGGGGGTAGTGTCTAAAGACCATAGCTGGGCATCTGGAATTCCTCACCCACTGAATGTCAAGGACTCGAGAGAAAGACAGACTTTTTTTTTTTTACTACTTTTCTTATTGTTAGATTGGCTGCTTGTTTTAATGACTGTGGTCATTCTGAATACCTGTTAGTTTTTGCTCGACCCTTTAATTGTAGGTTCTTTGGCTTGTATTCTTAAGCTTTATCTGTGTATATATATGTACTTTATTTCTTCTACATTTTCTTATCTTTTTTATTTTAATGGGCTGGGTAAATCCAGCATCTATTGTTTTTAATATTTGCTTTGCATCCTGTGATGTTTTTTTCTTTCACTTCCTTTGCTGACTTACTATGTAATATGGACTATTTAATTTATTATGTTCATTCTTTTCTTGTGCTTGGCTTTTACATCTTAGCTATACTCACACATGATTTCTGTTTATGGTTTGAATTCTGTACATTGACAGATATCTGCAGTATATGTGTGATTGTCAGTGTTCATAACCTACTGTATCTGCCTGTTTAAAGCATCTAAAGAATTTTTTTTTTCCTAGCTGTTACATACTTTGCAAAAACTTTGAGGAATATTGCTGCTTGTTTCCTTTTTTTTTTTCTTTTTCAATTTAGCTTCCTAGTTGCATGTATTTCTAAAGTGCTAAATTGTGGTAGTTTGTGATAAGTAACTGCAGCCCAAAAGTTTAAATAGGTGGTTGCATGAATTTAGAAACAAGGAGCTCTAAGAAGATTGTAGTCTCAGCTCCGTGTAGAGCACACTCTTTGATCGTAAGATATGACCTGGTCCAAGGGGCATACAGTGTTTGGACAGCTTAAAGTTAAGCATAAATCTGTGCAAGATTGGGAATGTATTTGCTAAGTTGAAATGTGGTGTAGCATTATCCATATAAAGGTAAATAGTTACTATAGCCCAACTGAGGACATTTTATTTGATCTGTTAATTAACACTTACATGAAAAACAGGGCAGAGAGCACTTGGCAGAGGACTCTTCATTTTGCTTTGTTTTTTTCTTGTAGTTCACTGTGTCCCACTACACCTGCTGGCTTGGATATATGATCTTGTTTTGATATATTTTGATCTTGCTCAATATGTAAAACATGGTTTATGCTTTTAGGAGACCAAGTAAATTTAGTAGTGCCCTTATAACTCTATCCACAGCTCCCACCATTATATCAGACTCTCCTAAACTGTTCTCGGTAGACAAAACCATGCTTGAGTGCAGGCTCATTGGTAGAATTGCCCTATGCCATCTAAGGTGCTTCTTCCTCTTAGGAACGCGACTGGTTTTCCTATGCCAAAATATGCATTACTCCTCAGAAAGTCAACCTTTGTATCGATGCTTATGAAAAAAAAAGTGCAGAATGCTGAGTCTGATTAAATCCTGGCTTAAATATTACAACTGCACCTCCTTGGCAGATGGGGTCCAGTAGGCACTCTGCACTTCAGGCCTCTGAGGCAAGACTTCTTAAATGACATCGGAAGGCCTTGCTGGAGAGAGAGGGACAAGAAAATATTATCAAGCCTTGAAGCTGAAGAAATTAATCTAGTATGCTGTAGTGCAAGAGGCCATGAAAGTGTTCTCCAGGTCAGAAAGGATTCCTTGCCCCTCCCCTGAAGGCTGCAGCTCCTGTGGAAGGGCATGAAAAAGGCCCTATTAATCTGCTGTAGGTCCATGCAATTTTTTCCCCTTCCAGTTCTCAACATGAACTGGTTGCCCAACTACTTTTAGATACATTTGTGTTGTGTACTGTATTGTATGAAGGGAAACGTCAAGGTTTAAATTAGGTCTCTCTCAAAAGAATATTGCAAAATTCTGGTGAATATTGAGTAACTTCATTTGAAACATAGCTTGACATGATCCTGAAACATCGCAGAGACCTGCGTTGCCCTACACTTTCTTTTCTAGGACATGTGTGCAGCAATCAGTATATATTGCTATCAGGTTGAATATTTTAATTGGTCATCTAATCATTTTTGGTCATCTAAAGCAGGCTTTACTTCAGAAAGTTAATAAGTCCTTGAGGTAAAATAGTCTTTTCAAAATCAGATGGTGATCTGTCTGTCTTGATGGATTCATCATTGGATGAATCCAGTAATGGAGATGTAAAGACTTCAGAAATGCTGTACAGCTTGCTAAAGGAGTAACTTACATTTCTGCTACGTAAAAGAGAACATTTAAGGGTGCTTTGCCCATGCATGTCACTCCTAAAGGGTAGCTTCTTAAGCTTGCATTGTGTGTTCTTCTGTCACACAGCCAGTGCAGGTAAACAACACAAATAAGCAAGTCTGTCTGTCTGTGTGGGGTTTAGAGTGGGGTTTTTTATTCTCCAGTCTTCCTGGTTTTTTACCTTCTTGTGGAATGGGAATAAGTATCTGCTAGCTGAAGTTTCACTACTGGTGTTGATTTGCCTGTGGATTATCAAGAAAAGTGGTGTGATCAATTTTCTCTTCCATGTTGTTCCTGTCCTGATAGTATGGATCCATGTGAGCTTAACATGGAGTTGCTGTGGCCCCATCTTCCTTGTGTTGGGTGTTCCCCCTCCTCCTTGGGTCTGTGCTGGTGCTTGGGAAACTGTCTGGGGGTGCACATGCTCAGGGGAAGAGTTCCTGGGTTTTGTCTGGCTTGGCTCCCTGTGTTGGCTCTCCGTCCTGCTGCGTCAGTGGTACTGCAGTTGTAAGTGGATTGCAGGCATGTGAGCAGTGTTGGGTTGGCTTCAGCAGCCATTATGCCACATGTGGACTCTTCCAGAGTTGTTTTAGGTATGCAATGGGCAAGTAAAAATACTCCCATTTCATAAACTTTGAGAGAAAGAATGAGTTGGTGCCCAGGTTTCAGCTGGGATAGAGTTAGTTTTGTTCCTAGTAGCTGGTATAGTCCTGTGTTTTGGATTTGGGATGAGAATAATGTTGATAACACACCAGTGTTTTAGTTGTTGCTGAGCAGTGTTGACACAGAGTCAAGGCCTTTTCTGCCTCCCACCCCAGCAGCGAGCAGGCTGGGCGTGCACAAGAAGCTGGGAGGGGACACAGCCGGGACAGCTGACCCCAACTGACCCAAAGGGTTATCCCATACCATACGGCATCGTGCTCAGCGTGTACAGCTAGGGGAAGAAGAAGGGGGGGAGGGACGTTTGGAGTGATGGCATTTGTCTTCCCAAGTCACAGTTACCCGTCATGGAGCCCTGCTTGCCTGGAGATGGCTGAACACCTGCCTGCCCACGGGAAGTGGTGAATGAATTCCTGTTTTGCTTTGCTTGCGTGCGGAGCGTTTGCTTTACCTATTAAACTGTCTCTATCTTGACCCACAAGTCTTCTCACTCTTACCCTTCTGACTCTCTCCCCCCATCCCACCGTGGGAGGGAGTGAGCAAGTGGCTGTGTGGTGCTTAGTTGCTGGCTGAGGTTAAACCAGTTAGGATTCAGAGCCTGGTCCCAATTAGCTGCATGTATGTTTTCATTCTGGAGGGGGAAAAAAAGCCTCAGCTGGCCCAGGAGATTGGTTGTTTGATCGTGAGTGTCAGAGACACTTAGCTCTATAATCTGGTTGCTCTTGTGTGAGTAAACCTTGCCTCTTGCTGCTGTTCTCATCTGGAGACAAGCCTCAGGTTTCCAGATTGTAGTCCCTATAGACTGTAGAAAGAGCCTTTTCCCCTCAGTTTTGAAGTTTGATATTAAAGCATTTTCCGCTTCTTGTACTCCTGCAAATGCTTGAAGCTCCATGTGCTTGACATGATCCTGAACTGTAAGTTGTTTCATGTCTCTCTTCTCCTGCCTTTCATCAGGCCGGTTGAAAAATGACCTGGCTGCATCATTTATAAGTGCAATAAAAACTCCTACCAGTTTCCTTTGCCAGAAGTTTTGCTTTCTGGGTGTGTTCCTGTTCTTGTTTGGTTGGTTCAGCTAACGATCAACACTAGCCTTTCGTTTTCTTTTTGTTTTACCGAGGTTGTTTGAGCAAACAGTGAGTGCTGTGACATTCAGCAGCAGTGCTCCTGTAGCTGCCTGCCTCTCCGAGCGGTGGCAGGGTGAGCTGGGAACACTCACTGGGAGCTCTGTGCTGGCAGTTTTGAAGATCTCATGAAATAAGTCAAAAAAGACTGGCGAGGTTAAACTGATAACCTCCTGAGGAAAGAGCAATGGCTGGCAAGCAATGTTGAAAGAACTCTCACTGCGTGAAGGGCAGTGTTTTAAACGTGCCTGGGAGGCTGTGGCAGGAATAGCCTTTTTCCTTCCTTCCCCCTCCCATAAGTGCTTTTCCTCAAAAACACAGGTTCACCTCAAAAAAACCTCATTGGTTTCATTCACTTCAACAAAACCTCACCCATTCATTGGTTTCACAGTTAATCATTTTATTTTGACAAGATAGGAAATGTTTTACTCTTCTGCTTGGTAGAGCTGACTGTAGCTTCTAGCGCTATACCAAATGACAAATAAAAATGAGTAAAGATAAGACGATTTTGGGGAAAAACTCTTTTTTTCCTCCCTTTGGTTCCACCTCTGGCTTACTGCCGCAGCTTTTAGCTGGCTTGTCTCAATTTTCACTGGGCCTACAGGCAGGGTTTGGTTTTGTTGTAGCAATTAATGGAGATGATATGGACCGACTGTCCTGAATTAGCCCTGGAAAATCTTGTTTGTGTGTTTGGGATGAGTCAGGAAGGAAAGTGCCAGGTTGAAAAAAACTGTGCCAATTCTAAGTGAAATGGAACAAAGGCAGGAAGGTCCTGTTCTTCTGCACCTGCATGCCTGGCCGGGCCAAGGGCTTCGGGCCCAGGGAGAGCAGGAAGTGTTAGCCGAGTGCAGGTTACAAGACCTGATTTAGTGCTATCAAGGTATTTGTTTTTCTGAAACGTTTTGACTGACTTTTTGGGGAGGACTGGTGTGTTACTTGTTTTTATCCTTTAAATAACAAGTATCTGTGATTCCATGTGATAATGAGCTCCACCCTTCCATATGACATTACTGCTGTGTTAAAAAAACAAAATAAAAAATTACTGGGAGCAAGCTTACTATAACATGGACAGGTCTTATGACACGTTATGTTGCTGTATGAAAGTTACAAGTATTCTGTAAAACCTTGTGCATGAACTTTTGAAACTTGTGTTACCTGTGTGCAGCACTGGTAGAATCATGGGTGCTGTTTTCTGTCCTAGGTTGCTTCAAGTATGGAGCTGTGAACATTGCATCCTCTGTAGTTCGTGATCAGACAACCAATTCTGTCTTGAAGTTGGCAAACTGATTTCCCATACATCTCACAAAGCTATGTTGAGTACTTAAAAACAAACAAACAAAACAACCCCCAAACAAAAAAAACACCAAAACTTGTAAGGGGCTTAGATACCATAGTAACAAGCACAGGATAAGATTTATTCAATGCTCTGCTAAGTTTACCTATCTCCAGCATGTACATATGTTTTTCGAAAGGAATCTTTATTGTGTATTGACATTAAGGGATTGTATTGCACCTTGCAATAGAAACGTTTTACTATTAGCTTTGAAGTTGTTTTTTTTAAGTACAGAATATTACAATTGGGAAGAAGAGGAAAGAGATACAAAAAAAAAAGAATAAGGGGAAGTTATTTTGTTCAGTATCTCACTTGATACTGTATATTGAACTCCATGCTTATAGTTTGGACTATTTGAAAAAAATTTTACATAAAATACTTTTCAGTTACAGCATCAGTTAATGAAATGTTTCTATATGCTTGAGTGAGGCCAGCTTTATTCAAAATCAATGTTCCTTATTGCTGACAGCTTCAAGCTCTTTCAAGGTTCATGCCTGAAATTCCTACATATTATGTAAATCTGATATAAGCAGAAAGATGCACATGCATGTGTTTGCTTATTTTCTTTGTGCACTTCTAGAAAGTCTGTGTGAGCAGGCTCAGGGTATGGGTACACGTTAAAGACAAATGTCACAATTTTGTCTGATTCTGTTCTGTCTCTGCCATGCATTGACCTTGGTATCTGATTTAAAACCTGTATATACCTTTTCCCCCACTCTGTGTGAGTGTGTGTTGTTGTTTTCTGAGCCAAGTCCTGCATATTACTCTGTTTCAGTGGAGTATGTTGATTGCATTTGTTTGGTTTTTTTAATAAATTTTCTATCATGCATTCCCAATCTAGTATGCATTTAATTGCTGGTAAGAAATTGTGAAAATAGTAACTTGTGCATACATTCAGTCTTTTCAATTGCCCTCTCCTAAACACTTCTTCATGTGTCTGAGAGGTATGAAAAATGAGAGTAGATAGTGCTCTATTAATGTTTTGATTGAGATCAGAGGTGCTTTAGTAATTGTAGTATGATGCGACAGGTACATATGGCAAGAGTAAGCTATGGTTTTGTGCCGATGTGGGGTTTACCTGGAAGAGGAGTGAATCCCCTTCTTCTGGCACTAGCCAATGAATCGGGTACTATCATCTTGTGCAGTTCAGAGTTGTACCATGTTTCGTACCTGTAAACCTGGGCCTACGGGTGCTCTTGATGTGTGTTGCAGAACAAACTGATCTGAACGTTTCTATTGGTTTCTACATTGAGATTTACCAAGATCTTTCAAGAAATGGGACTCCTAGTTTAGTTTGTTAATTCAGGAAAAGACTTGCTTGATCCTAAAGGAATAGTAAGCAGCTAAAACATGAAAACAGCTGTACATCTGGGACATTACTTCTCATCTTTCTGCCCTTTCCTTCCCCTGTATTGTAAATCAAAGCTTTTGCAGGTCGGAGCCGTTTAGAAGATGGTCTTCTAAACCCTGCAGACTCCTTTGGTCTGGGCTGGCTATTTTGTTTACCTTGCAAAATATGACATCTGTTACAAATGCTCATGTGTATGGCACATGCTTGAAAATCTTTGGAGTTATGAATGTAAAAATTGGTTGCAAGAAACCTAAGTTCAGACAGGAGATAATATTGAGAGAGGAAATGTGATGATGTGCCTTTTCTAGCACCATGTGTGCATACTTTGCTTCCATGGGCTGACTGTACCAAGGAATTTGCCTTACAGTAATTCAAGAAGGGGAAAATGCAGGACCAAGACATTTGATTAATCAAGTGAGGTGTATTTGTAGGCATATCAATGTGTGGAAGTTACCCTGTTACTCAGAAGCACTGCAGAGACCTTCAGTGTTGTTTGATGGAGAAAGACTGTGTGGTTTGGTGGCCAGAGTAGTTCTGGGGACTTTTTTTAAGACTAAGCTGTAAGAGCAGTTAATATATGTGGTGATGTAAGTTTAATTACAGTGTGTAAGCCGTGAGAATATTACCCCAGTGGCTAGCCAAGTGGCTAAAGGGTGCTGAATAAGTAAAGTAGGTCAGGTTAACTCTCTTGTGATTTTAGTGCCATTGACTTTCTGTAGTAATTCTAATGGAATGTGTCAGCAACAAACCTAGTTAGGAGTAATAAGTGTTAACTGAGCTCTTTTCAGTCACCATCTAAAATTGAATGCTAGAATTACTTTTTTAAGATTTCTGAAAAGATAGTAGATTTTGTTTTGTATGGTTTTTTTTTTTCTTGCGGGGTTGTGGTTTTTTCATTTTTTTTAAATACTTGATTAATGTGCAAAGTACCTAAATGGATGCTCTGATATACTTTCAGTTTTAAAATTTTGTTACTGCTGCACTTTTTGTTTAAAATTGCATTTTAAGAAACATCTAGTTTTATGTGTTGATTTCAAGACATTTTATTTAACACTGTCATAAACTAAACATGCAGGGAGTTGCATTTATCTTGTATTAGTAAGATAGTGTTTCCCACTACAGTGTGTGTGTGTATATATACTTTTTTTATATGTGTGTATATATATATACACACATTTCATATAGATCTACTATCAAGGTATCTAGGGAAATACCAGACTCCCTAACTAAAATCCTGTGTAGGAAATGCAGGTTGTTAGCTGGAATTGTTTTTAGATGGCAGTGAACTTCAAGGAGAGTGGTTGTTTTTTTACAGCCCGCTTGTTTCCAGCACCCCGAAAAAATTCTCAGAATTCAGATACTGTTCTTCTGAAATGGCATTTGTAAGTAGCCACATAGTAGCTGACGCATAATGAATGAACGTATTGTAATGGACCAGAAAGATCTTAAAATTACATAGCTTGTCTTTCTAGACAGTCTGGATATTGCATGCTTCTGTGGAATTCAACTTTACCATTGTTTGGAAATAACCTCTGAGATACCGGTATTTGACCTAACTTGATTTCCCCCCCCCCCAACATCTTAACCTTGTTATGTTTTGATTTTGTTGAATGCTGATTTCTAGAAGTTGATGAGTTTCTAGTTTAAATTCCTCAGTACTTTCCAACAATAGCAAGCTGTTTATGTGCAAAAGAAAGGCCTATTGCAAGACTTGAAGTCTTTCGTTCAGTGTTGTTAAAATTCAGAAATTATATATATTATATGGCTCACAAACTAAGAAACTTTACCAACTTTATGCATGTTTTCTGTCAGTGTTGGGCATAGATGGGGAGAATGCTTGGCTCCGAAGATAATCTGTCTAAGAGGGAATAACTAAGAAACTATCTGGATGGACTTAGTTTTTCTGTCACAAAAAGACCAAAATCCACAGTCATGACCATAAATCTTCATTGTTTTTTTTTCCTCTTCAGATTTGGTTCTGCATTATATTGTCATTATGATTAAATAACTGATTTCCCTGTTAAAGCTGCATTAAAGTGATCTATCCTGTGAAGCCGTCTTTTGCTTTGCCTGTGGCATTGGTTTTGCTTGCCTATCCAGCTGCTTATCTAAAAGATCCCTTCGAGCACCTACTGGAAGTAGGCTAATCCTATGAAGTGTATGAAATTGGCAATTGATATTAGGGTTGCTGATGCTTCTGTTAGGTATTGTATTTCAAGTAGTGAAGATCTAATTGTGTGCATAAATAGGCTCAAAGACTTTTAAAACTTGCTTGTATAGCATAGTGCTGTAGCTCTGGATGGGGTTCTAGGTACAGCTATAATATTAATTATTAGCACCATACAAATACTCATCTTGCTGGGAATTTTCTAGGTGATGCTTTCATTTGGGCTCTGGTTTATCATGTGTTGGACTAGTATCTGATGTTGAAGGATTTTAATTATGTGCTTCTAAAGGATAAATACTATTGCCAGGGTGTTATTTAATGGTTTGAATAAATTTGTCTGATATACAGAATCTAAACATGGCTTGCGTGGTTGTTTCTGCAGTAATTTAGAAAATGGTTTAGCAGTGGCAGTAAAGTAGTATTTTTGCAGAGTGTCTCATGTAATGACAAGACAAGCACAAAATTATATTTAGCACCGTTCTCCTGGTCATAGTGAATAATTAATAATGCTGGAGGTGATGTAAGCAGAGTTGTGCTACATTTGGGAAGAACATTCTGGTTGTAGTATACTCCTTGTTTTTTCCGGTTGTTTTGCAGCTGTTTGCTAGTTTTCCCAATTCTGCTAGTGCCTATGTCCCAAAATAACTCAGCTCAGTGGGACTATCTGTAAGCCTGGGTGTTTACAGGAGGGGTTTGACTTCAGTCTATAATAAATGCACATTGAAGTTGGAAGCACTGTTTTAAATTTCCTTTTGTATAAAAAAATAATTACCTGTGTAAGGAATGGCAGGTGAGATCAGCACAGACCAATATTTGGTTGGGTATTGGGAGAAACACTGAAACCTCGCACTACCTTCTGACTCTGCTTTCAGCTTAAGGTCAAAGATCTGGAAAACTTTGGTCTGTAAAGAAACAGGCTCAGTTAGTGCTCTGTACAAAGATATTGAGATACACACTTCTTGATTGAAGCAGTGAAAAATGGGAAAATATCAGGGTGTCTTGAGTATTTTTGGCGCTTTATGCTTACTGGGAACTGAGCGAGCTGGGAGTAAGCATGCCTTTCTGTTACAAAATCTAAAAACTGGTCTGAGAAGACACTGTTTCTACCTACAGTATTTGCCTGCCTTAAAATCTGTAATTTAAAAGATTAGAGGCTAAGCTTTACCTGTTAAAGACTTATACTCATCTGCCACTAATGTTAGAAAGCATTTGAAATAGTGAAACATTTAACACCTCTTTGACATCATCTGTTATTTTGGTTTCTTCTTGGAACATTCCCAAGCCCCATCTGTATCTTGCCCCTTATATACTTGGAAGTTAAGAGTACAGCAGCAGTGCAGATTTCCAGTGACTAACATTTCATGTGGGATGATGTGTTGGTATGCATTAAAAATAACATCTTTTTAGTTCCTCAGAATTTCTGAGATTCAAAATATATTTATGAGATCTCATGGGGGTTTCTTTTTAAGACTAGATTATTTTAAAGGTAGCTCATTACTTGAATAAGAACTTCTATGACTTGCAAAAAGATGCAAACGGGTTTGGGGAACAAAGCTTACTTGAAAAAATATTTTTCTCATACTCTTATTTGAGATGAAGAAAGTTAAGAAAAAATAGAGTGAAACCTCGCTTCCAAATATGCCAAAATACAAATTTTTGTACGGTTTGTTTTTAAAAGACTAAATTTGGTTATGAATAGAGAAGTTTATTTGCAACATAGTGGTGTAGTTTGGCATAGTTTCATATTATCAAAAACAAACAAACAAAAAACAAAAAAAAAACCCCAAAAAACCCCAACCTGTAACAGTTTGTTAATTGCTGCCTAGGTGTCCCTAGTTATACTTTTGGAGCTGGTAAAATCTTTTTGCAGACCGTTTTCTTGAGACATGCATCAAACTCTGCCCAATCAGTTATACTTGTAAAAAGTAAATTACTCCCATCTACCCCTTTTTATGCTTTTAGTCTATTCTGCTGCAGCTGTCTAAAATCCAAGTAACGAACGAAATTCCCAACTATTTTATCTGCTTTCCAGCATACCTCTGTGGATGGATACACTGAACCACATGTCCAGCCTATCAAGTCAAGTAGCAGACAAAACATCCCCAGATGTAGAAATTCCATTACGTCTACCAATGAAGAGCATCCTCACATTGGAAATTATCGCTTACTGAAAACGATAGGAAAAGGAAATTTTGCCAAAGTGAAACTGGCAAGGCATGTGCTTACTGGAAGAGAGGTAAGCCTTTCAAAACCAAGAAAAGACTGACAGTATGTTTTATATTCTCTTTGGCTATCTTTATAATAAGTATTTCTGCTATTCTTTTACTTTTCTCTTCTGAATAGAAAAAGCCCATTTTTTGTCATCATAAAGGAAGATGCAAAGAGGCTGTTTCAGGATATATGAAAAGTTACCTGAGGTGCCTGAGTTTTCTCCCCTCTAACTGCTCAACCCTTTTTTTTAAAATGGAACTTCCTGATGAAGAGATCAAAAACTTTGTTGTGCATCAGGGGGTATTTTGGGGCTGTGGGAGGGTTTGTTCATCCCCAAATATTTCCAAAACCAAAGAGAAATCTATTGCTAAATAGTTTCATTGATATTGATAATCTGTTGTTAGGTAGGTAGATCTTGTGTTTGGAGGGCCTGGTTTTGCAGTGGACAGGGTAATGTTGTTGTGTCCAAACACCGATAAGTATAAAACTGGTTCCATGGTTTCCATCCAGTGGCAAAGTTCTGAGCTACTTCTGGTAGATCCTAATAGGTGAGAAATTTTGCTTGATGAAATGCATAAAAGAAGACATGTATGCATGTCGTATAGGCACATCTAACCTTTTGCTCACAGAGGTGCAGTATGTTTTTGTTCAAACATTTTTCTGAGATAGTAATACATGTTTGTTTTTTCCCCAAGGTTGCTGTGAAAATAATAGATAAAACACAGCTAAATCCTACTAGTCTGCAAAAGGTAAGAATATACCATAACATCTGAAATTCTGTAGAAAGTTGAACTGTGATTTGGGCAAAAATATTTGGTCCCTTTATCTTGCTAAACAAACATCTTTGTGTGTGTATGACCTTGTGAGACAGTGGTATCCAACTGTCTTCACTGTAATGCGCATGTGCAATTTGTCTGAAGGCAGTTACTCGATGTGGTTCCTATCTAAGCATGGTTTCTTTGCTCTTCCTCCTCCAGCTTTACTCTTTGCTGACAATAAACTTTTTATCTAATGAAGTACACAAGTAGTTTGTCTACATACTAAATCAAGTCGTAATGCTGTAAAGGATAGCATTTTTCTTGGATTTTTCTTTAATGTAGTAATTGGTTTTATGTGGAGCTATAAGAGTACAAATTTTTAAGGCTCTAATTTTTTTTTTACCTTTGTTTTTATAATTTTTCAACTTTAAAATACTTGTTAAACTCAAGGGACCTTTGGCAATTACTTTTGTGTATAGAATTGACAAAATGACTGAACATAATCAGGACATTCTTGTTTGTTGCACTTTCAGTGCCTGTAGGTAGAAATTCAGAAGTCCTTCATAACTGTTGTGATACGTGTTTTACTAAAACCCTGGGTTGGTTTTTTTGTTTGGTTTGGAGTTTTTTTACTATTTAACTATGCATATGTTTGGTTTTGACTGAAGCACAGAAATGTTGTATTGTCCTCCTGGAGGTTGCCTGTTATAAAAATTTGGGATACTTTTGTTTACAAAATACTGGACTGCTACTGTCTGTAGCTGTAGAATGAGAGAAAGAGGCTAGGGCTTATTGCTGTTCTTTTATCTCTGGCTGCTGCTACGTTTATTTTATTGTGTAACTTTGGTTATGGGGAGTTACAAACAACTTTGCTTTAATTTCTTTTCCTTTGATTTATTTTATTTATTTGATTTATTTGCTTTAATTTCTCTTTTGTAGTATTTTTGTTTGAGTACGAGTTCTTCAGGATTTTTTTTTTTTAAATTCAACCTACTGTGCAGAGTCCATGTAAAAGCTTTGCTGTCCTTAAGTCCTATATCCTACATTAAGCAAATATCTTTGCTAATATTTGAGCTAGTGAAGAGGGACCTACAGAGGCAGTATGTGACAGAGCATATTGGGGAAATCCTGTACTCCTCACGTAGCTTGTTTCCTACATAGCTTGGTATTTACACTTGGAGAGCTAGGTGAGTTTGTCTCATTGTTGAATAATGGGAGGGTGAAAAATGTTAAAACTTTCTGGAAAGCTAAGCATGAAAAACTTATCTTGTGGGATAATTGATTTAAGAATAAATAAGTTGTATTTCACACAAAAATATTCAATAATTGGTTAAAAATCATTCCAACTATAAATGAAACTTTCATAGCCTGAAAAAGATGTTGTGGCACTGCACAAGCAGTACACAAAATACCCTTGTAATAGGACATTGCTGCTATTTGTTTTTTGAGTGGGAAGCTGATGACAAGAGAAGCAATTTTAGGTACAGCTAGAAGCAGCTTATTGCAGAACTAAGAACAGAACTTAAATTAGGTGATTTAATCATAATTCCACTCTTCTTCGATAACTTCCAGAAATATTTATCCCATGCACCTTCTGCTTACACTGGAAAGTGTAATAATTTATTCGTATAAAGTTTTCCTTTGTCACATCTTGATTTGTAATTTTCAGAATTGTAAATTTCAGGAAAATAATAATCTCTAAAAGTCTTCAGCTTCTGAGAACTTTGAGTGAAACTGTATATTGATTCCTGGAAAGCTTTTCAGTAAGCTTACGCACAGTTTTTGCACGCTCACTCAGGCAACTGTAGTCTTTTAAAGCAAGTAAGGGTGGGAGAGTGGTTCATCAGCATGCTTGGAATTACTTCATCTGTCAGTATTTTGATAGGTCATTTGCATATTGTAAATGAAACAATAAAAATATGTTCCTGTTCTATGAAATCACAATCATTGTTTTTCTTTCTGCACTGAGATGTTAGATAAAGTTTGTGATTCTTTATGTACTATATAGTGTCATTGTAATGTGAATTTTCATAATTTTGTCATTGGGGTTATACTGTGCATAGGATTGTTAAGTAGTCAATTTTTTCTTCAAGAGGTAATGTTGGGGTTGGGAAGCAATGATAGTAGTATTTTTTTAATAGGAACAGACACTGTTCTGAAGAATGTTTGTAGAGGAATGCTGGAGTATGTTATTGCCACAAAAATGCCACTCCTGAGTTTGAACCTATCTAAATTACTGTAGTTAAGAGGGCAGTCTCTAGAACTTCAAAGCTTGTAAATTGTACACAGGTCAACAAAACTTTTAGGCCTTCAATCACCATTGATTATTATTAATCAAATATGCAGTGGTCTTAGGCACAGGGTCATTCACAAAACTGTCCCCTTTCCATTCACTGTAATAAAAGATACCACAGAATCATTAAGGTTGGAAGGGACCT
>NW_010561429.1:0-938 GCF_000687285.1 Phaethon lepturus | reverse complement strand
CAAATCTTAAAACACCTTCCCCCCACCCCCCTTCTTCCCAGGCTCAATTTCACTCCCAAATTCTCTACCTCTTCCCCCTGAGCAGCAACAAATCTTAAAACACCTTCCCCCCACCCCCCTTCTTCCCAGGCTCAATTTCACTCCCAAATTCTCTACCTCTTCCCCCTGAGCAGCAAAGGGGGATGGGGAATGGAGGTTGCAGTCAGTTCATCCCAAATTGTCTCTGCCACCCCTTCCTCCACAAGGGAAGGACTCCCTCACATTCTTCCCCTGCTCCTGCGTGCACTCCCTGCCACAGGAGACAGTCCTCCACAAACTTGTCCAACATGAGTCCCCGTCCCCCAGGCTGCAGTTCTCATGACCTGCTCCAGCCTGGGTCCCTTCCACAGGGTGCAGTCCTTCAGGAACAGACTGCTCCAGTGTGGGCTCCTCTTGCCATGGGGTCACAAGTCCTTCCAGCAAACTTGCTCCGGTGTGGGTTCCTTTCTCCATGGGTTCATAGGTCCTGTCAGGAGATTGCTCCAGTGTGGGCTTTCCACAGGGTCACAGCCTCCTTCAGGAACACCCACCTGCTCTGGCATGGGGTCCTCCACAGGCTGCAGGTGGATATCTGCTCCACAGTGGACCTCCATGGGCTGCAGGGGGATAGCCTGCTTCACCATGGTCTTCACCATGGGCTTCAGGGGAACCTCTGCTCCAGTGCCTGGAGCACCTCCTCCCCCTCCTTCTTCACTGATGCTGGTGTCTGCAAAGTTATTTTACATATTCTTACTTCTCTCTCTGGCTGCAATTGCTGCATGACTTTTTTTTTCTCCCTTCTTAAATATGTTATCCCAGAGGTGCTACCACCAACGCTTATTGGCTCGGCCTTGGTCAGTGGCGAGTCTGTCTTGGAGACAGATGGGATTGGCTCTGTCGGACACAGGGGAAGTTTCTAG
>NW_010561428.1:3700-14241 GCF_000687285.1 Phaethon lepturus | reverse complement strand
ATACTATTTTAATATATTATGTGTTATATAATACATATTATATCCATATAATATGTAAGTATTGCCGTTTTATATTCAAATTGGTTGGAATATGCACTAAAACAATTTTTAAGATTTCTGTGGAGATCAAAACAACTGAAGGCATATGCTAGGCTTTAAAAATGCCTGACACTCTTTTTCTTTCTCCCTATACTATACCCTAATCACAAGCAGCAACATTTAGGGTTTTTTGGTTTCTTCTACTGATTAGAGCCTTTCAGCATCAGACTTCCTCCTACTGCAGTGAATTAACATCACTGTATATGATACCATCCCATGTAACAGGACTATAAGGTCAAATTACTTTCGAAAATAAACCTTTCTGTAAAAGAAGTATGTTATTACAGTACCATACACTACAACTATTAGGATCATTTTCAATCTTTTCTTAATCAAGTCCTTTTCAGAAATGTATGATTGAGCTTAAAAATTCACTATGTGATGAAATTGCTTAGACAGATCTTAAATGGTTAGAAATGTATTAAAATTATTAAGTATGTATGTAAATTTGCAGTACTCACTGTGTTTATCTAAGATATGCTTGTATTTAAAACATCATTGTAATTTGATTGTCATACATTGGAGATAGAAATAAAAAATATAGAATTCTAAAAATATATCAGACATTCAGTTTATTTGTATTTAAATAGCTTAATAACACTTGAAATACAGAATTTCATAATATCTGTATTCTGGTAGAATATTGGCATTGAATAACACCTCTTGGCTACCTTTTGGTTTAAAATGTTGAAATTAAGATCTTCGCAGTATTAAAAAAAAAAGTTGATTTGAGTGTTTATATGCAAAACATGAATATTTCTGTTACAATAGTTCTGAAGCTTGCATACTCAGTGGGTAAAATAGTCTTTAGAAGTTTGCCTGGGGACAGGAAAGTCACCTTTCTATTTCCTTATGTACCCTTTGGAGAGCAATTTAGCAATTAGCTTCAATCAGTTAATTCATTTAAAAACAACAACTAATTTCTCCAAAACGTAAAAAAAAAAATCAAAACTAAGACTGTAATGAACAAATCCTTCTAAGTCTCAGGAGCCATTAGTAGTTGTATACCTGTCAGCATACAGTAAATTTTCAGAATTTAGATGAGACTCTATTATAAAAAACAAAGAAAACATAATTAAGTGTTGATTAAAAGATATTACAATCAGGATTAAATTTGCTATTTTGTCTCTGGGAACTGCTTTGTTGAAACAAGTACTGGTTCACTTGAGAAAGGCAAAATGAGATATCGTTCCTTAGAGTTAAACCATGCATTCTTGTGATTTTTCATGTGAAAATATAACTATAGTGTAACAAAAATATAGTTGTGACATGCCTGAAAAAAAAATCCTGAAGCTTACAGTTTCTTTGGGGGATGATTTTTATGGATTTCATCCATCCAGGGAATCATTAATTTTTGAATCTAGCTCCTGTGAGAATTTAAGATTTCCATGAAATGTTCTTAAAATTTACTCAAAAAACAAACAAAATATAATTTTAGAAATCTGATTTTTGCCAGTTACCTTCAATGATTCTTTTTATTCATTTTCTATTTCCCCACTTCTTCCATATTATTTAAATAACATTTTGAACTAATTACAGAATCACGGAGATTTGAAATAAAAACTCTGCCTGATTCTTCAGTTTATTTTCCCAGGTGGACAATGTTAATCTTTGTATTCTATACACAGCTGTAAAATAAATGAATAACATGTATGAACTCTGAAGAGGACTTGTCACTGAATGAAAAAGTTCCATATAATCAAATAAAAGAACTGTACTGGATTCCATCAAGAAATTACCACATCATAAGAATATCGGTTCTTAAAACATTTAACAAAGATAATTTCTTAGTCCTTTCAGATAAACAATAAACAAAAAATGAAAAAAAGAAAAACAAACACCAAACCTTATAACTTTTTAAGAATTTGGTTTCTTTCTTCATGGAATGAAGAATTTGGCAAATTACAAAAAAACGTATAGATTTCCTTTCTTTAGTTGATAAAATGAAAGCAATGGTAACAAATTCTGCTACTAAAACAAATATATATGCAAGCTAATAAGAAAAAGGAAGGGGAGAAAAAGAAACAGAATTTAATTTCTGTCCTAAAATAAATGTAATTCTTAATGATCATTTTTCATGCAGCTCACATGCTTTGTTAGCTTTTCATTTAAATATGATAGTTTGAATGACACCACTTATTAAACTGACTATTGTTTAGCCAGCTTGATTTAGACTACAGTGTTTTGATGCATTGTATTCACGCATTAAAAAAAAAAGATAAAAAGAAAGCCACCTTTGATAATATTTCTTTCACTGTTAAGAGAAAAGAATATACTCAGTTATTACAGAACTATAAGAGCATTGTTAATCAACTTACTTATCATAGTTACATTGCAATGTGAACAAACCTAAAATTAGTTTTCACTTACAAATTTCTGGGAAGTCAAGGCTATAACGTGAGAAGCTGAAGAGTATCACAATGTGATTTGAAATATTAAGAGTAAATTTAATATTTAGTTAAAACTTCACAATGTCTTTTTTTGTTTTATGACATCCAGTTGTTGTAACTGGAATAAAAAAAGGCAGGCATATGGAATGATTTTTTTCTTTCCTTTAAGGTTCCTCTCTGATTCTCTAGAATAATGTTATGAATTTGGTTTGGCCTATTTTGGCAAATCCCATGTTATTGACCAGGTCCTTCAACACCTGACACAATCTTTTTTGACCCTATAAAAACCCTATACTTTACCCCATGTACCATTTTCTGAGGAATAGAGGATTCCTGTGGATAATGAATTCCTAGTACACCACCTTTGTTAAATTTAGAATAATTTCATAAATCCTGAGATCATCTGACTATGTTCTTATCCTATTTTTCTGTGACAGAGTATACAATATCTTCCTCATTGTTATCTATTTTACATCAACACTGGGGTGATTTGGGTTTTACCTTTATTCCCTACATAAAATACAAAACAGTCCACCTATTGCTTTGGAATACAGTTCATAGTCAGATGAAGCAGACGTCATTTTATAAAACGAACATAAGCACACAGAATCGAGATTAAAATTAACCTGCATTTTCACAGTTTGGATTACATACAAGGGTCTTTAACGGCCATAGGCATAAATGTTTTTCACTAAAGAAAATATTCTTAAGCATTTATACTAGAACTAGTATAACTAGCTAATCAGTTACATATAGAAACGTTCCTCCATTCCCTTGGTTTTCAAGAAAACACTCTGGCCACATCCAATGGCCCAGCGGTTGCATTTGGCCTCATGTCACTCCATCCCAGTTTCCTCTCCCTCAGTTCTAGAAGGGTGACCACAAGCATCTACCGAAGGAGATGAAAGTGCATAATTTTCAGCCTGAATTAAAAATGTAATCACTATTTTTAGTAGTTTCATTGTAAAAATCTAAAGATTTATATACTTTGGAGGAAGGGACTTTATAGCACTCATTTTGCTGAAAATATCTATGTTTTCCTCTTTATTCTGTTACGATATTGGAATATATTGCCATCATCTTTATAGTATGTGCTCTGGATTTCTATATTTTAGTATCTGAGCCGCCACCTCATAACTGCAATAATTTTTGCAGGTCAATCTTATTCCTGCCAAACAAAATGTTTTGTATTATGCTATAAAAATTGATGACCATCTCTCTGCATATCTTTAGAATTTAAAAATTCTCAAATTTTAATTGTATCTTCATTTTTTTAAATTATTTTGACACACTTACCTAATATAGTCTATTATTTTTGTAATGGCTTGCTCATAATTCAGAAAATCAGACTACAAGATTTAATTTCCTAACTCTTACAAACAAGTAGAATGCTGTTTTTATTGATAGAACTGAATGCTTTTAATTAATTATTTCTGTACAGTTATCCCAGCATAAACAATCTTCAAAAATGTCGCCTCCTTTTCAGAAAAGCCTGCACTTTTGAACAATTAGTAAAATCAGTAAAACTGGGAAACTAAAATTAGTATAAACTATTCATTCCACTCTATTAATTTTCTATTCTTTTTCAATATGAAATTCAAGATACTGAAAATTGAATTATTTTTTGTTGTGCATACCATAACATATCTCTCCTTAAGATGCTTGCTTGCCTTTTGTTGTTGTTGTTGATGTTGTTCCTGGGATGAAAGATGATCTTAGTTTAATATCTTTAAAGACTTTTTTTTCGCTAGCAAAATTGGCTAGTCCTTACCTAAAAGGATTATGTAATTATTTAAATTCTATCACTTACTAAACCTTCAATTAATGAATTCCTAAGCTTCATCAGGGTCTCTGAAATTCTTAGTAAAATGAAAGTAAATCAGAGATGTTTATTTACTGGAGTAAAATGCATATATACATGTCTTTAAAGGAATAAAAATATCTTCAGATCTATTACATTTAATTTTTTACTGAAGTAAAAAAATTATGCAAATGTTCAGACATTATTTTAAAAATAATTTCTTTTTTATCATGAAACAATAGTTTTATTTTTAAATAGTCAAAACAAAAAAAATAAGTATAATCCTAAAAAAAATGTATATTCCTCTGCCCTGTATTTTCCATTCAATTGCCAAACAGGAAAAATCATAGAATTGTTTTGGTTGGAAGGGACCTTAAAGAACATCCAGTTCCAGCCCCCCTACCATGGGCAGGGACACCTTCCACTAGATCAGGTTGCTCAAAGCCTCATCTGACCTGGCCTTGAACACTTCCAAGTATGGGGCATCCACAACTTCTCTGGACAACCTGTTCCAGTGTCTCACAACCCCGATCATTAAAAATTTCTTCTTTATGTCCAATCTAAATCTACCCTCTTTCAGCTTAAAACCATTACCCCTTGTCCTATTATTAGACTCCCTGTTAAAGAGTCCCTCCCCATCTTTTCTGTAGGCCACCTTCGAGCACTGGAAGGCTGCTATAAGGTCTCCCTGGAATTGGAAAGATCTGTGTTACAGAAGCAAATAAACTGATTCCTTACAGTGAAGAAATGCTTTACCACTTCATAAACCCTCCCAAAAGACTGTAGTACAAAAGAAAATTAGAAGTCCAGTCCTTAAAAATTTTACTAGTGTATGTTTAGAAAGAATTTCTGATGTTAATGTGTTCTTTGTACTGTAAACATTTCCACCAACCAATGAATTTCAGAAGACTTTTGTATTAAAAAGGACATGTATAATTTACAGATGGAAGTCTTCCATATTAAAACTTTTGTGGAACTTTTACTGGAATATTATTACAGCTCATCCACTTAGATGTGTTGCCAACCTAACCCTGCTGAGATTATATTATCCTCTGCATTTTTTCCATTAGATTTTTCTGACATGAGGACTTCACTTTCTAATTTTCCATTTTTATTTTCTAATCTGTTTATTTTCAAGCATTTTCAAGTTTATTAAAAGAATAAAAGAACCAGCATCTATTCTATTACCTATTTCTTTTTTAATTCAAATGAACTCTTAATTGCTTATGTTGCAAAGACATGAAATTTATCATACATACTCTTTTTCTTGTCATCCTACCATATGTGAATATCTTGTAGATTAATTCCTGTATTTGAACTTTTTTTTATTGATAGGTAGAAGAGACTAAGGAAAGGCTGAGTCATTAAGGAAAAAAGCATAACAAATTTCACCTTGACTATAACAAACTTCAAGATATAACAAACCCTTTTAAAAATAAACAGAGAGAAATGTAAATAATGCAAATCCCTGAAATAATAGTAACAATAAAAAAGCTGAAGTCTTTCAAGCCTCTTCTGATCTTTTCTTTTTGCTCTTTCTGAAAATAATTTACAATAGCAGGAAGAATAATGAAGACACCAGTGCAGAAAAGGTTCTTTATTTTGCAGCCTTTTTTTATTTTCTAGAATTTTTACAATATTCACCATTTAGGACTGTTATTATCACATTATTATCACTCAATCATATACTTTGTCCTTAAAACAATATACTAAATTATAAGTATTTTAAAGATGTATATGATCCAACATGTCTGTTCTTAAATCTAGTTTTTGGACCACACACAGAAAATCATTAATTATATTCAGTGTCCTAGTGAGTGTAATTATCTATCTGCCTCACAAGCCAGTACAAGTTCCTATAGAATATCATTACCTAACCGGCCCAAAGACCAAATGATTGCAAAAAGGACATTATTTTCTAATCTCATTGAATCCATCCCTTGAAATCAGGATTGAGTAATATGCTAGAGACACAGTTTTCCATGCTTTTACTTAATCTGTTACAAAGAGGGGTTTCACAGTATGTTACCTTTCAGTAGCTGTAGAAATATTCAGTATGAGGCTAAAGGATTTTCAGGCCCACCTTCACTCCACGATAATAATGTAAAAAAAAAAAGAAAAAAAGTTACTGAATACTATCAAAATTATTAATTAGTATAGAAAAACTATTGACTTAGTTTGACTTCAACGTTGACAAATAAGACAAAAGGAAGCCACAGCACTTTATGAAAAGCTGTTTCATGACTATTCCCCCTGAAAAGTATCCCTACCTTGAGAGCAGGTTCCTATGACCTCCTTTAGCTAGCAGCTCAGTGCAGATTAAAGAAAGAACAGTTCCCCCTAAAAGAACAGTGGATGACAGGAATCATAGTTCTGATATCAACAGTGAGAAAGAAATAAAAGCAACGTAGCAGGTTTATTCTTAAAATCTTTTCAGATTGCTTTTTGCATTCATCCATGCTACCAGCTATATTTTTTTTTTCCTTTCAGCTAAAACTATACAAATCACAAATACCCTAAGGCCTGTCTGATATGAAAATGCTGCGCTAGAATCCTTAACTAGCTCTCTATGAAAATTGGTTCTTCTGGCTTAATGTCAGCACTTTGTTTGGATGTTCAGTTTCAGCAGTGACAGACATTTTGGGTTGAAAGAATCTTTAAGGAAGTAATAAGCTACTGAATTCACATCCAAACCCTAGAGATAGAAGAAAATGTACATAATAAAAGAAATAAAATAAATATTTTTAATTCTACTTCATATATGCAATACGTAACTATGTTAAAAAGCATCATTCTTTTATTTGCCACCCAATGTATGTTGTTTCATATCCATTTCTACCAGAAGAATGATTCTTGAAGACAGAAAGGGAGAGGATTCTAGTGAATGAAGAGACAACTTACATCTGATCTCATCTTAAACAGCTAAACTGGCAGGTTTAACTAGCTTCCTGGCATGTGGCAACTCTGAACTCAAGCTTTCCCATGTCTTGGGAATGGTCTCACAAATAATTTCATAATGCCATTGCTCTCCTTAAGTGTTCAGAAAAATCAGTATTCAGAATCCTGTGTCAAGTATAAAGTAGATCTTCTGCAGAGTGCTTTATGGAATTTCTATGGAGCAATACTTTTATCTATCAACCTATCATCAATCATTGTTTTTATCTACAAGCTGCACATTTCATCTCAGCTGTTTGATTTGAAATAAAATGCAACATTCATGTAGCATGGGGCTGCTGTTTATAGACATCCCATTAATATCGAAAGGGGCCTCTTGATATGAATCAGAAAACTAATCCATGTAGGTCACTTCAAAAGTTTCCTTGGGTGTATCTTCATCAATGTTTTGAATCTAAAGTGAAGAAACAAGGACTGTTATGAATTCATAGGGAAATATGTGGCTGATATTGTAAGGTTATTGTGGTGGACCCAGGCAGAGCTGTGCGGACTCGCTGCCCCAAACGCCACACGTGGAACACACATTCGCACCCACCTCCCGTGACAGAGATCGCTGCCCGCCGCCGAAGCGCCCGGTGCCGGTCGTGTGTGCTGGGAGGGGACAGAGGCGCGTGCTCCCCAGGGCACCTTGCGATCGTCGCGTGGGGACTGAGGAACGTGTGGGATGTGCCGGTTCCTCGGGCAACCTGAGAAAAAAGGCGGGACGGAAAGGTATAAAAGGCGGCGCTCACCGGGGCTGGGCGGAATTCCCCTTCAGCGAGAGAAGAGTGCGCAGGGCCACGGTGGTGGCCATCCTCTGCTTAACATCCATCTTCGCTGTCTTTTTCCTTTCTCTCTCTCCTTTCTTTGTTAATAACGCTTGGAGCCTTCCCAGTCAATATATAACCTTGTTTGTGTTTTAATTTTGACCGGGGTGATCATATCTAAACTCTAAACTCACAAGGGCCTTGTGAGAAGTCGCTCGCATCGGCGGCGATCATGTGCTTAAAATCTGTGCTATATTTTTTCCTTTCTCTCCTTTCTTCGCCAGTGAAGCCTGGGGCCTTCCCGACCGGTATGTAACTTCGTTTGTGTTTCAATCTCGACTGGGGTGATCGTATCAAACTCTAAAGATCCGGGCTCTCCTGGATCCTTACACCTGTGTTACAAATGTATGAAAAAGACAAAAACTCCAGAATCAGTATGTGTAAAGGAGGACATTACAATATTACAAGTAGTTTTGGAATCCTGTCCTGGGAATGTTTAAGTTGAAAAAAAAATCATAATTTTTGTTAGAATTTTTATCTGTGTAACCTAGTTAAGTTATTCCTCTTGCTGTTTTATCTCTTGAGAAAAAGGAGAAGCTACCTTCATTTTTAGATAGTAGACCGAGCTACACAGGAGTAATGGTTAGGTGAGAGAACATAACAGGGAGGGTGAAATCTTGGGGTCTTCAGAAATTTGCCCCAAATATTATGCTGGTATTTTATACAAGTTGTGATGTCAAGATACATAGGAAAGAAAACTTCTGTAAAGCTTGCTTGTGACTGTTGCTTGTGAGTACCTTTGGGTGAATGTCAGCCTGTGAATTCCAAATGGATGACGGTTTTTTTCATTAACTTTGAGCAACAAATTAAATTGCATACGTACCCACAGCATTTCAAAATTATTTATTTTATGATGAGTAAGTATATAACATTTTCTCTAGGCTGGATTGCTTTCAAGACTTGGCTAATTTTGAACTGCTCAATTGTATAACCCCATACTATTTTGTGTTTTGTGCTTATTAGATCCTTTCTAGTTCTAATACTCCTAGAACTATTAGCAATATTCCCACCACAAAAAAAAAAAAAATTGTTTAAACAACAAGAACAAAAACAAACTAAAAAGGATAGTGTGATCAGTCTTGCAGTTCTTGAAATCAAAGGCAATGCTGTGCAGGAATAACATATTTCTGTGGCAGAAATATACTGTTTTATGCTGTTGTGGTTTAACCCCAGCCATCAACTAAGCACCACACAGCCGCTCACTCACTCCCCTTATGGTGGGATGAGGGAGAGAATCAAAAGAGTAAAAGTGAGAAAACTCATGGGTTGATATAAAACCAGTTTAACAGGTAAAGCAAAAGCCACACATGCAAGCGAAGCAAAAACAAGGCATTCATTCACCACTTCCCATCGGCAGGCAGCTGCTCATCCATCTCCAGGAAAGCAGGGCTCCATCACACATAACGGTTACTTGGGAAGACAAAAAACATAACTCCAACCATCGCCCCCACTTCCTTCTTATACTGAGCATGACATCCTATGGTATGGAATATCCCTTCGGTCAGTTGGGGTCAGCTGTCCTGGAGGCAATGCTGTGGAGGAATAACATATTTCTGTGGCAGAAATATACTGTTTTATGCTGTTGTGGTTTAACCCCAGCCATCAACTAAGCACCACACAGCCGCTCACTCACTCCCCTTATGGTGGGATGAGGGAGAGAATCAAAAGAGTAAAAGTGAGAAAACTCATGGGTTGATATAAAACCAGTTTAACAGGTAAAGCAAAAGCCACACATGCAAGCGAAGCAAAAACAAGGCATTCATTCACCACTTCCCATCGGCAGGCAGCTGCTCATCCATCTCCAGGAAAGCAGGGCTCCATCACACATAACGGTTACTTGGGAAGACAAAAAACATAACTCCAACCATCGCCCCCACTTCCTTCTTATACTGAGCATGACATCCTATGGTATGGAATATCCCTTCGGTCAGTTGGGGTCAGCTGTCCTGGCTGTGTCCCCTCCCAGCTTCCTGTTCACCCCGAGACTCTTCAATGGCAGGCCAGAGCATGGGAAGCTGCACTACATGACTGCTTAGCAACAACTGAAAAGAACAGTTATGTGATCAACATAATTTTCATCCCAAATCCAAAACACAGCATTATACCAGCCATCAGGAAGAAAATTAACTCTATCCCAGGCAAAACCAAGACGTATGCTAAAGAAACTTCCATACATAGTTCCCTCAAATTCTGCATCACAAATGACAGAAAGGGTTAATAAAACACTAATTTTTGTTCTCATAGCACTTTTTCAACAAAAATTCATTTTGAAATTACTTTTCATAGAAGCTACAAAGAAAGGGCATTCAGATATGTGATATTGGGTAATATATCTAAGTAGGGGAAAATAAAAAGGCAAATTGAAGAAGGAAAAATTGGGTACCATGTGACTGCACAATACATGCAATAGATAGATAATACTGTTCTTCTAATTACCAACACAAGACAATTTTCTTCAATAAAAGTACAAAAGTGTTTGTTTGAGAGCTA
>NW_010561428.1:0-3669 GCF_000687285.1 Phaethon lepturus | reverse complement strand
CTCTTTCCCTAGAGAGTTATCAGAGGTTGTTCTCTTGCTGGATTACTATTCCCTTGTCTTGAGCTCTAAATTTCATGATTAGAGTAAAAAGCTGCTTTTTGCCTGCTTCTGAGTAGATGCACATTGCTGAAGGAGTTGCTCTCTGCTCATTCACCAGTGTCCACCTCAGCACTTTCAGCCTCCAGGGCAAGCTCTTGGTCTTAATCATAAATTGAATACATGAGGAAGAATAATTAAAGAGCAAACTATAATTATGAGTAACATCCAAAGGGACCAAAATTAACTTTGAATGTAGGCCTTAGGTTTCCTATTAGTGCATTTAGGATTAACTATAAACAGTCTTGTTAAACTCAATTAAATAGTTCATTAGATGGATTTTTCCTATTAGAACAGGATAAGAAGC
Organism: Phaethon lepturus; assembly: GCF_000687285.1. Lineage (NCBI taxonomy): Eukaryota > Metazoa > Chordata > Aves > Phaethontiformes > Phaethontidae > Phaethon > Phaethon lepturus. Next base: position 3,266 of record NW_010561428.1, on the reverse strand, counting down.
TTGACTTTTAGAACTATACCGTTTGTTGAGGTTTTCTTTTTCTTAACTCTTACTGTGTATGCTTCAATGGATTTCCTTTTCCTAGGAGACATACTTAAAAAAGACAGAGAAAAAAATTCTTAGCACATCTTTAGGGGGCTGGGCTTTTTTGGTTTATTTTTATCACCATTACTCCTACACCCTAAAAGTAATTAGAGATGTGGTAAAAGCTGTATACCTGCCTGAGAAACAGTGATAATCCCTTGCTGATGGGGTTCCTAGCAATTACAATGTTTTTTTCATCCCTACAATTGTGTATTTTACTAAACCTGGATTGCATGTTTCCTGTTACAATTTATAGTGTATATCAGTCTAGGAATAATTGGTTCCTTTGTACTATCTGATGAGTCAGGTTGGGATGTATTCTGGTGTGTTCACTCATGCTATGTCCCTTCCTAATCTTGTCAGCTATGCCTAATGGGTGACAGCAAAATTAGGCAGAATGAAGCAATGTGCATTTACTACAGTATAAATATTGTCTTCTGTTAATACTTAACTTCCTGAGGTTATTTTTGAGGACTAAAAGGGTATCAGCACAAGGACACTGAGAGAAAAACTCTTACAGATATTTTAGGGGTCCACCCTGCAGAGTGCTAAGCTCTCTGGTCTTTACCAGTTGTTTAACTGCATATTAAAATGTAATTTAAAATCCACTTAGTTTTTAATTTGACTTCAGCTGGGTTTAGGTGAGTGCTACACTGTGCCATGGATAAAGAGTACAAGTAACACATTTTCCTTGGCGTAGTGAAAAGTTACTGGAGCCCCCACAGCTATAAACAACTTTACAGTGGTCAGCTACAGAAACAGATCTGAAGCTGGACAAAACCGGTCTTAGGGATAACAAATGGAACAGAAACATGGTATTTAACATACATAGAAAACACTTGCATGGTAAAATCAGATATGATTTGCAGACCAATAAGAAAAAATGAAGTTATAAAGGAAAAGATGTTAAAGTAACCCCAAGAAGATCCTACAGTGAAGAAGGAAAATAAAGTCAGTATCATATTCCTCCCGGTGAGTGCTACTCATTGTCATACCCTGCAATCACCACCTGACCTTTAGAGCTAGAAGAGCAGTGGAAGAATGAAGCATAACACCAGGAAAAGGGGTAGGTACCAGGAAGTGTGTGTGTGTGTATAACAATTTCAACAGTACTAATAATTTATTTTCTTTTTCTGTAATAATTAGATTTGGACTAATAATGAATCTTTGATCTGACTGATAAGATTTTGAGTACATGTGGTGGCTTAACCTTGGTCTGTCAGGTGCCCACCAGGCTGTTCTCTCACTCCCCCTCCTCAGCAGGACAGGAGGAGAAAGTAAGATTAAAAAGCTTGTGGATTGAGATAAGGACAGGGAGATTGCTCACCAATTGCTACCATGTCCAAAACAGATTTAACTTGGGGAAGATTAATTTAATTTATTGTCAATTTAAAATAGAGTAAGATAGTAAGAAGCATAAACACTAAAAACACCTTCCCCTCACCCCCATCTTCCCAGGTTCAGCTTTACTTCTTTTGTTCCCAACTATTCTGCAATCCCTTCCCTTCCAGGAGGAAAGCACAGCAAGATGGGGGAATGGGGTTGCGGTCATGTTACAAAACACTTTGTCTCTGCCACTTGCTCCTCACACTGTTCCTCTGCTCAAGCATGGGGTCCCTCCCATGGGACACAGTCCTTCATGAACGACTCCAGTGTGGTTCCTTCCCACAGGATCTACTTAAAGAATTGCTCCAGCCTGGGTCCTTTCCACTGGGCTCCTCTCCACTGGCTGCAGCTTCCTACAGGGCATGGCATATTCATCTGCTCTGGTATGAGATCCTCCAAAAGCTGCAGGGTGGACATCTGTTCCACTGTGGACCTCCATGGACTGCAGGGGAGAAACTTGCCTCACCATGGTCTCCATGGGCTGCAGGGGAATCTCTGCTATGGCTCCGGGAGCACCTCCTCCCCTGCCTTCTTCACTGATCATGGTGTCTACAGGGTTGTTTCTCTCACATATTCACAATCTTCTCTCTCGCATCTGTTGTGCAGTGTCTTTTACCCCTTCTTAAATATGTTATCACAGAGGCACCACAGTCTCACTGATGGGCTCAGCTTTGGCCAGAAGCAGGTCTGTCTTGGAGCCATCTTGAACTCGCTCTGTCCAACACAGGGGCAGCTCCTGATTTCTTCTCACAGAGGCCATCCCTGTAGAAACCCCCCTCTCCCCACTGCGAGAATCTTGCCATGTAAAGGCAATACTAACAGTAAGTTTTGTTCTTTATACTGAATATCTGTTTGTTTTCTGCCCGTAAATAAGTTTGAGAATAATGGGGTGTGGCATTTTTATCCAGAGGGCTTAGAATGGCATTTTGAGAAAATGTAAAAATGTTATTTAGATGTCTAGGTTTTTACTGTTTATTCAAATAAGCAAAAGTTAGGGTCTTTGAAATCATGTTCTTAACCTAGCTTGAAATCCAAACTCACAACATACGATCACATTTAACTTGGGTAAAATTTTAGAATATATTTAGGTCAAGAGATCAGAGTAGATGGTCTTAATAGTACTTTTTGGTTTTAATATCTCTGAATTCATAAGCTTAATTCCTACAGGTTGGCAATGATGAGGTTGCACTAAGAAGCCCAAAGGCAGTCAAAAGGTACTTGAGAGCACTGGAGCAACTGGTCGATGGAGCGGGAGCACAGGTAGTGTTTTCAATCCCTTCAGTGAGGGAAGAACGCTGAAAGGAATAGGAAAGCACACCTGATCAACACGTGGCTCAGGGGCTGGTGCCGTCATCAGAATTTTGGGGTTTTTGACCATGGGGTGGTTTATACAGCACCGGGCCTTCTCGCAGCTGATGGAGTGCAACTGTCTCCAGGGGGTAAAAGGATTCTTGTTTATGAGCTGGCAGGCCTCATCAAGAGGGCTTTAAACTAGATTTGAAGCGGGGAGTGGATAAAATCAGGCTCACTAGAGATGAGCCTAGGGGTGGCATGCCGGAGTTGGGGGTGAAATCCATAGTCCCGCTCAATTGCATCTACACCAATTACGACGTAGTTGCCGTCACAGAAACATGGTGGGATGCTTCTCATGACTGGAGTGCTGCAATGGATGGCTATAAGCTCTTCTGAAGGGACAGGCAAGGAAGGAGAGGCAGTGGGGTGGCTCTGTATGTTAGGGAGTGTTTTGATTGTATAGAAATTAGTAACTGTAAAGACCAAGTAGAGTGCTTATGGGT
>NW_010561427.1:0-37475 GCF_000687285.1 Phaethon lepturus | reverse complement strand
GGGGGGGGCTCAAAGCATTTTATTTAAGTAGATGTTTCTACAGCGAGTGTCTTCTTGTAAAGGGGAGCTCCTAACCGAATACCTCTTTTTGGAATCTTCCCTAGGGAGATGGGGCTTAGCCTTGGGAGGTGATGTTTGGGGAACGGAGAGACGCTAAAACCAGGCCACGTCCGCACTAAAAACTCCTTGTGTAGGAAAAACGGCTCCAACGGAACTGGACAGGAGGGCGGCAGTAGTGCCACAGCGTACCGCGGCGTTTTTGGCAGGTGCACGAGCAGGAAAGCCGTGGGAAGCCCAGAAATAGCACCTCGGGGATTAAAAGAGAAAAGGAAAATTGGGGAAAGCTTGTGGATCTATGAATAGTAAAGTAGATGCGGACAGATAAAAAAGCAGAAAGGGACAAGGTCTGCACTTCAGCCAGCAAGCACGCCTGCTCCGTCTGTGTTGTCTCATGCCTTGACCTGGGAAGAGGGATTCACTGAGGGACCGGCCGGAGGGTAACCTGACCAGGCACTAGGCACACGCCAGGAAAAATGAAACTTTGTGCAAAATGGCTAGAGGAGGGTTTGTCTGCCCAGGCCTGTACACGGCAGTCATATAGCACTTGGCATGACACAATTTATACTAAGAAAGTGGTGTTAGCAGAAAGAGGCTGAAGTACAAGAGGTATAGCAGTCTTGCCAAAGCCTCCTGGGGGAAGGGGAAGAACATTTTCCTTCAGGAAAAAGGCCTTCAAACCTGATGTCTGCATGCATCTTTCATAGGCGCTTCCTAGAAAGGGGACATTTGATGACCCTCTCCATATTCAAGAGGTCAGAAATGCATCTAAGAGCCAAGCGCTTAGGATCCAAGGAAAAACGTGAATTAGACTCCAAGACCTTAAGAACTATTTCCAGTAGAGTCATATGGACAAGGATGTTGGATTCTGGCTCTGACACTGCATCATCTTGGATGAGTCTGCTCTGCTCTCGGCATCTCACCTCTCCTCCCACTCTTTGCCTCATCTAGTTAGATAATTTCTCTGAGGCAGAGACAGGTTGATCCCTGATGAAGCCTCTGGGCACAACCACAGAAGCAATTGTACAGCTAGATCTGAGATTGCCAACCAGCACGTCATTGTTTTCATACCTCTAAGTGTTTAGTTGTGATCATGCCCAAAAGGCCCAGTTAGCTCTGAAGGCAGTAGCCTGTCAGTGCCATACACACATTAATGCAAGAGTCCCTACTCCAAAGAGCTGTACTTCAAGTGGTTTTCAAACGTTACAGGGGTGTCTGTATATGTCGTACAGATTTCCTCTCCATTACATTTCAATATCTTCATTTAGATAGTAACTCTAAAATTGCCATCTGAAACAAGAATTGCAATACAGATAATCCTGTGCAGCTAAAACTAAACAATTTGTTTGACTTACTCCACATGGTTCTTAATCTCTGCAATGTAAAATGCAAAAAAGTCTTGACTCAGCACAGTGTGTGTCAAATTTGGTGGCATATGGCAAATTCCTGAGTCTCAGAGGGCTGAAATCCATCAGTGTCCCTGCAGCATCAAAAGAAAATTCTGGAGGCCTCTACTCATAACATTCATCATGTGGAATTAAGGCATCGCTTTTCTGCCACACTAGCCTGCCTATTGGACCTACCTGCTGCCACTGTCCGCACAGTCCGTAAACAAATAGTAGGAAATGAGCAGTCTCTACCAACATTTGTGTTTTAGAGCAGGGGAAGGTGACTGGTTTGAGCCCTGCTGTCATTACACACCAGTGGGGAAAAAGGTATTTTGACAGGAGGCAGTTTTAGGCACGGACAACCATTCCGTATAAGCTGAACAGAAGCAAGACTCACACACGTAAACAGAAACTCTTATTCTGTTGCATCCAGGTTTCCCCTCCATGCTTGAGTTAATAATTCACAAAGCCCTTAATGTTAAATTGGAAAAAAATCAATTTTGTTCCTGAGTTGCTTGAAGAACCACCTTCTTTGCCTGGGACAGCAGGGAGGAAACATGCCTGCTAAACCTGACAGCCTCCTCCTAGCGATAGAGCTGTTGGCAAAGTCCTATCATGAATGTGCTGAAGTTCATCCTTTGCATGTATCTTGCATTCCCATCAAAGAATAGTGGGCTGTTAACTGCAAAAATTGTTGACTTATGTAAAAAAAAAAAAAAAAAAAACAGCTTGCGCTCTTCACCAAGTGACCTTTGTCTTTTAAAAAGATAGAGCTGTTATAAACCACTGATCCCCTATATACTGATAAATTAGTTTCAAATTAACTCCATCATTACATTTTATTTGTTTGCTCTGTAGCCTGGGAGAACATACAATTTCTCTGCCTCACTTCCACCAGCGAGCCTGTTTTCCTAAGAGAGGAGGATGTTTTTTCCTTCAAGCACTAGGACCATACTTTCAGCATAGGTAAGACAGCATAATTCCACTGAATACACAGAAAAAGTCCTAGTTTTGACAATTTTCCATGCTTTCATTTTTTGAAGGCCTGTGTTACGCACAAAGACTACATGTAGTCATGCTTTCTTAGTGGAGTATTTTCCAGTAGAAAGTGCATAACCATTAGAATATATCAGTTGATAAACTTGGAAGAAAACATTTTCATATAATCTTATTTTTCAGTTTATTTCACAAAGTGCAGTGCATACAAAAAGTACTTCAGTTGAAATTATATGCTTCAAATTTATCTAAACTAGGTGCTCCTAAAAGTTTTGGTTTGTTTTTTAACTTTGTGAGAAGTTATCAAGCTTCTTGATTTTTGTTCTATAAACACAACTAATAATGTATTTTTATGTCTGTAATAAGAATACATTTACATTTATTGCCTTAATATGCATGGCTATGTAATGGAGTGCATGATTTTAACAGGGGGTTGTATTGAATCAAAGACTGAGAAAAAGCATGTGTAAAATTCTCATCAGTCTTACCACACTTCTTTTCTGAATGACTTATTTTTACATTCCTTTGGCTATACTTATTTTATCCTGCTTAATTATCAGAGCCTATCAAGTTTTGGTGGCATGGAGCATGGCTGCAAACTTGGTTTCCAGATTGAGGGAAATCTTGTTGAACCAACTTGGGAAGAGAGCCTGGATGGTGTCACTTCATGTGGCAGTCACACCCTCCCTTTGCTAAGTTATTGCACGCGTTATTGGCTTCTGGTAGGTCAGATCCAGTAAAAAGTAGCTTTTCATTTGTCTCCTGTCACTGGAGCCAGGCAGCTGCAGAATATCAAACAGTTTCATCTCATGTAAATATCTGTGTTTTATTGGAAATAAATAGGGTCAGGGTAGTTATCCTAGTACTCCCTTTTATCTTCTGCTGTTGAGGAATGGCAGGTAGCCAGCAAACCACTCAGGGGAATTCTGCACTTTCTCGTCTGTCTTCTGGCTGCAGGCAGGTCATGCTTTCTCTCCATCACTGTATTTGCTATAACTCATTGTAAAAATTGATACCCTTTATACAAGGAGTCAGATGTTTTCAGCTTCACTTTTTACCCAGGAACCTAAGTGGAATTTTACCTTCTGCTGTCAGAATTCTCCAATTCTTATTACAGTGAAAATAAATACAAGTAGCCTGGCTTCTACATACCCTTTAAGCCTAGTAGTGTGTATTGACAGAGCTGCAGCCTCGTGTGTTGTCTCCAGCAAGGATGAGGGCTCATAAGCCCTGTGTGCTTCATAAACACAGTGCTCCACCTCAAAAAATTTAACTTCTATAATTTAGAAATTTAGGTTTCTAGGACTTCATCAATCCAGCTACAATTAAAACCCCATCAAAAGCCTCGAGCTTACTTTCCCCTTACGAGTGAGAAAATGTGAACACTTAAGAAGGACATTAAGAGAGGCAAGCAGAAACGGAGAGGATTCTAGCTAGAACACCTAACAGGAAACACACTGCGGTGGAGACAGCTGCAGGCCACAGAAACTGCACACGTGTCCCACATAACCTTGAGTGTCTTGGAGGTGCTTATGCTGAGGTGACTTGGTGAGAAACTGAGTCTTTAATGCTGGAGGGGGAAGAGGGAGAGGGATCTTCTCTAATGCAATGGTCATATGAATAAATCCCAGGGACAAATGTTCCTGGGTGTTCAGCACCCAACGCTTTTTATTTGGATACCCTAAGAACAGGCTTTGTGGTCATTTGGCCTCTCATCTACAGCAGGATTTTATTAGTTGGAGCATAACAGCCTAGTCTTGGAAACAGGACCCTGACACCTTTCTAGCAAGGAATACAGTTCAACATTTTTCAGTGAGATGTCTCAGTGCTTGTTCCTGCAAGTTGCTAAATATACAACCAAATGTATTTTTGTTGTGTATTTATGTATATATAAATATATACACTGTAAAACACAACATGTTGTAAAATACAACAAAATATTTAAGTGCATAACTAAAGCTTGGTTCTGTAGCGGTAGAGGAGCATCAGAAGGCAATTCAGCATTGGTCTTCCCTTCATGACCTTAAAAACACCTGCGCTCAACTGACCAAACCACCTAGAAACCTTCACCACTGTGTTAACATGGAATGGGTTTTGTAAGTATCTGAGCGGTTCTATGCATCAAGCACAGGAGGAGATGCAGACACCATCTTCAGAACAAAAATACTGCAAATAGACAAGCAGCCAGCAGACATGCATGAATCTCCAGCATGAACACAAGGAGCACGCCACAAGGATGGCACCTCCTTTTACATCGTGACCTGAGGCCTGCCAGCCTGGCTTTCAACTGCACTTGGAGAGGAGAAACAGTGAAGAAAAAATACATACCTATTACTCCAGAACTTCATGATCTCTTTAATGATTTAATCTTCCAATATAACAAAATTACCTCTTAAAATGATACCGTACTTTTCTGTTCATGCCAGTATCTTAAGGAAGGACAAAAGATGCTGATGTCCAGTAAATTAACTTACCTTTTCATCTTTTTTTTTTTTTCTTAAGTGATATTAAGGCTTGTACTTCCCAAAAGAGCATTAATAAGGTTCTCATGGCGGTATTAGACATGCATACAGCGCTGCCACCTCCTGGTCCCACAGCAAGAGTGACCCGTCCCCGTTTGACACATGAAGCAGACTGTGCCGGGTAATGTGTGCGCTTGATGCACCCACCAGGTTCCTGTGTCACCCTTGCATCACCCTGATGCAATGGGTGAGAGTGCGACATGCAAAGAATAACTTAAAATCCAAAATATGTAAGACAGCATCTGAGTAGAAATCAGCCTCGGCTCAAATCTAACATAAATTTTTTTTTTATATGGATATCTCTCCTTATAATCCCTTGTAGGCACATTTATAAAATTATATTAATAAAACACAAGACAAACAGAGCAGTTATTTGGAGTATAACATACAGTTTATTTTATTGAACGTGTGTACATACTTCATCTTATGTAAAGTTATAAATTATATGAATAAAGGAGACCGCCCATAGCCATTATATATGTGTTATGTAATTGATAAACAGTAGTTAATGTATGAACAAATGAATGCTTATGATGTAGTTACAAAATAAGCTGTTTAATAGCTGTCTGTATAAACTTAAAAGGTAGTATTTAGCAGCTATCCCAGAAGAAGAAAATAAGCAATACACCCTTCTAGATGATCTAATAACCTATTTCTTTAAAGAAGTCCAATATGCAAAAATACAGTATTTTCCCCAATATTATTCTATTTAATATCACCATGTATATATTAAATGCATTTCACCACATGCCTCTTTCATATAGTCAAATGCAGATACCAAGGGATATCAACCGATGTCAATAATCTGAAATTGCACACAAATCATGACTACTGATTAGCAAAGCAATTATCATATTAAAAGAGTTCAACAGGGCTCAACATACTGTAAAATTAGAAATCAGTCAATACCACAGCCATTATATAGAACATCATTGATTGGGTGAACTAAACGCTAGCCTTGATGACAATTGATCATGATGAACCCTGCTCACAAAGGAGTCTGGTACACTAATTGAGGCGCCATCGTTAAATAGTATAATAAATACTAGAGGAGGAGGAGGAGGAGGGGGGAGGAGAAAAGGCTACAAAGCTAAGGTCCTTCCTGTCTGTACAACAACAACAATAGAACAGCAAAGAGCCAGGAAGGCCTCTGTCTCTACCATATGTCCACTAACTTCTAAGCATACTTTTCCAAAACCAAAAGAACATGTGAATGCCTCCGCAGGCGATCTCCACAGTCTGTGCCACAGCTGGGAAACATGCTCAGAAGAGCCTGAGCAATGGATATTTCACCTCAACAAGTTCCAAAAGCAAATCCCGCAGAGAGGCTAAAAAACCCAAAGGTCCCATCCATAACACATCTGTGACCTATCTCCATTGGCCTACTTGAAATCAGTCCTCAAACTGCACAGATAACCAAAGTATGTTCCTTAGAGTGCCTTGAGGCTAAACAAAACCCACCAGGTGAAGCCCAGGCTGTTTTCCTCGCTCTCCTCCAGGGCAGGCTGCACAAGGAAGAGCTTGAGTAAAATGCTGGGTTGTCGAATTTGGCACTAGCTGCTCGCTGTTCTCACAGCTCAGGGAAACACACGCTGGTAGAAAACATGTGCAGAACTTCTCCCTTATTATTCTGAAAACATGTTTTCTTCTAAAAGAGTCCCCAGTCCCAGATCAGGAGCAAAGAGTATCAAGGTACTGAAGAAACTCATCACAGCAAATGCAAGTGTCATACTGCCTTCAGGAACGTCCCAGACTTGCCGCCTCCATAGAATTTTAAAAGACAAATAAAAGCTCAGAGGTTAGACCCATACTTGATTTTGAGGCAACTAAAGGACAGAAGTATTTCTGATTTTTGGTTTGTCATAGGGAAGAGACAGCCTGGGGAAGCCCCACACCACATCGGCTGCTGTCACTTAGGACAAGCAGAAGCTTTGCTGCTAAGTACACCACGAGCAGTAATCAAAGATCCGGTGTTGGGGGTACGCAGAGTTATTTCTACGTTTTTTCATGGTTTCCTGGAAACGTAGGAGAAATGACAGGCTCATTCATCGGAATGTAAGGCAACTCTGCATTCAACGAACCGTTGAGAAGGCTGAGCGTGGTACCACGAGCTATCCGCCACTAGATGGCGCCCTTTGCACACATCTTATGCTACGTAGCCGTACAATGACGGAGGCGCATCTTACAACAAGAGCGAGTCAGGAGAAAAAGGGTAAAGGACTCTAGCTCCATCCGTCAGTCTTAACGTGCACGTACGTTACAGTGAAAGGTTATTACACGTTTTAGCAAACTGCGATTCAGTTCTCACAGAGTACAAGAGGTCACTAAGGTGCTTATCGCTACGTCTTCTAATAATCCGTAATGTTTAGATTGTTGTAGTTAACTCATATTTCTCACGTCCCTGCTATGCTCCTAATAGCAGGCACTCAAGCATCCCCTTATGTACATACAAAGTACATGTGTGTATATATACATACCCACACACAGGGAAAAAGATATGTATATTTATATATATAAAAACAGACCTCAAAACCCATCTTGTATTTGCGTCACATAAGCTCTTGGAGGCCCAGGAAATTCAGAGAACCTGTCTAAATACTGGCTCAACTGCATTAAGGCAATGACGGTCATTTACACAGAAACTCACCTTAAACTGCTTTAATGCTGCATCATTACAACCTGTTTCAGGTTACTTTACCCTTTTAGCAGAGCAGCACAGAGCAGTAGTAATGTCCAAATAACCTCTTGTTAGTCCAGAGATGAAAACCCAGAAATATGAGCCAGATATTGAAGATCCTTCAGTCTGCACATTTAGTTTAAAGCATAAATCATCTTTACAAGTTCTACTCCCAGCCAAGGAAAACTTAGGTAATAGTAATGCAAACATTCAGAAAGATGCTTTCAGAGGACTCCTCCTCAAATTCCGTTTTTGGAAGCCTGCCTGAGGAAGAAGAGGCACATTAGACAGGGTGTTGTAGCTTTTATGGGATTGTAAGATCAAGGCTTCAGGATTCTAAATGCAGGGGACACAGCTCCAGCCTTCAGCCCAGTGCAGAAGCCCAAGTGGCTTGGGGTCCCAGTCTACCCCAGGACCCACACTGGGCACGAAGATTCTGCACTGCACCTTGGACATACTGCATAAGTTTTATTAAGGACCTAAAGATGGAGTTTATTAAATGTTTCTGGTTTTCCATCCACACAGCTGATCAAACAGTGGTGTCTTCAAAAGTTACCATAAGCAGCTATTTTGACTCCCTGTCTCCGACTCACCCACATAGTGAGAGGGCCTGATTTTATCCACTCATTCCAACATACATTTATTTTCAACTCACAGCCTGCTGTCTTTGACATCTCAGAAGTTCGGGATGAACGCAGCTAGGACTGCTTCGCTTGGTTTCAGTTTCATCAACATTACACATTAGTGCCGCAGCAACAGTTAGCATCACTTAGATGCTTCTTACGTAGGTATCAGCCAGCAGCACCAAATTACAAAGCAAGGCTATGTTTTACAATGGAGGTCTTCCCTGCGCTGATGAGCTGTATCAGAAGGCCCTCATATTTCATTTGGAGAAGAGGCCACCCAGTCAATTAAAAGTGCAAGGCTTATTGGGGAAGGAGCTGAAGAGCAAATACATTCAATGGTAAACAATAGAGGAAGTTCATGCTCTTGAGGAAGACAGAGGCCCAGGCTTCTCCAAGATGATGATACATCTTGTCCCTGTAGCTTGCACAGCTGGCAAATAAAAAATTTTTAAAAAATTACTTACACTGGCATATTTTTTAGTTGTTTTTTTTATTGAGTGCCTGATCCACTGAAATATTCCATCTAAGCCTACCATATGGCACAAATTAGCATGAAGCTATGCTACATTTAATCCTGCGAAGGTACGGAGTGAAAAAGGAGCTCAAACAGTTTAGAAGCTTGGTTCCTGCAAGACCAGTGGAAGATAGGCAAAGATGACGAGTACCACAAGAGTGAGTTCTTTGATTGTGAAAAATAAGCTGCCGTTTACCAGCTTCCTACTCACGCATTATCATGAGAAAGTGTTCTTTTTACTGTTGCTGTGCCCTCCTGCTGGAGGAGGAAGACACACTGGTCTGTGGTGTCCTTGTAGAAAACAATCAATTCCTCCACAAACCTCAGCACTCTAAGGGCAGCATGCAATTTCAGTTAAAAGCAATTGCCAAGGCCACTGCTGATACAAGCAAATGAAACACAGAATATCAAGAGAAAGGAAAGGGGGAGATGGACCACCAAAAAAGAAGCACCACCAAAAGCCAAAAACTTTTTTTCAAAGCAGGGCAAGACAAAGTAGTCTCTATTTCAAGCCAGGTTGGCATTTTTACTGATAGCTAACAAAGCACACCTCACATTTGTCATTGACTAGTTCTTGGGTTGTTAGCTTTGGATTTCTCTACTCTATGTGTAAGTACCTACTTCAGAGTTTTTAGCTTCTTTTGTCAAGACAGGCAAAAAACCACAAGAGAAAATACAGAGAACCACACCACTCCTCCCACAGCTCATCAGGTGACATGTAATATTCCTACATTCAGAGGTCTGACCTATACTTTTACAAGACTTGGAGTCATAACCATAATGAGGATCACAGACCAAAGGGCTCTTCTCCTCTTTGTGAGCTGGTGAAGTGTTGCAGGACAGGAAAAAAGGCACATCATCTCCCGATGTCTTACATAAGCAGAACCCAAATGAGAAAATTTCTGTTCCAACAGTTGTTCTTTATCTCCCCATTTTTTCCTGTCTCTGGCTCCTCTTTTTGACTGTTCTGTCTTCCCTTTTTTGCCTCTGAGCAGGAAGAAGGCACACAGTAGTGTGGGCAGGATGCTTCCAACACTTGTCTTCACATCTCGCATACAACTGCAGTCTCTATTAGCGACTGTCAGACATCAGTCATGCAGAAGGAAAAAACCTCCCAATTTTAAACTCTGGCACACTGAAGAGACTTAATAGTTATCAGGATAGTCTGTCACATTTCTTCTGATTTTTTTACTGAGAAACTAAATTTACATCTTCAACACATATGGAAGCACAGCTTACTACAGTCAAGAGCAAGCAGACCTCTTTCAGAATAGAGCCTGAAGCAACTTTCCTCTGTAGACATACTGCTAGCACTCTCCCTAATAGCTAATAGCTTTTGAAAAGGGCAGTTTCTCCTACTGCTTACCTATGACACCAAAATTTGGACTGACTGATCCACCAAGAGAATTCACATACCTGTAGCACCTAAACCCAGGGATGATACACCAGGCCAGGCCACAGAAGAGGTGAGCTCACTTCTGTGCCATGCCACCTCAGGGCAGTTATCACCTCCGTTAGCCCCTCACCTGAATATTCCTTTTCTAGACTCTCCAGGGCCAGGCAGCGTTTTATCTGTGCACGTGTCTTTCTGCAGGGTGTATTGGTGCTTGCCACAACAGGTCCTGCATCTCTGCTGAGACCTCAGTCAACAGGCTGCTGTCGCAGAAACCTTATCAACTCTCCTTACCAGCTCATCTGTCTTCAAGCAATTTGTGACGTTCAGATCATTAAAGACGACAGATTCTTCCACATGGGAGTTTCTTAACAGGAGAGCAAATATTTTATACAAAAGAAATACTATAGTGACAGAAATTATATTTCCATCTCGGATTCCTTAAATGCCCTTGCTCTATTTACTTCTGGAGGGTGGTCTTGTCAGAGAGCAAACCAATAGCCTTCACATCAAATGGTAACCAGCAGCTGGCTATCCAGAAATAATTACAACAGAGGATCACAGAGCTCACATCATAGGTTTTCTTTAATTTGTTTAATGCATACCAACAGACACAGAAAGGGATATAGCAAAAAAATCAGAAGACACAATATAATTTAAAAATACATTTTTCTATGACACTCTCCTTGGCTGTGACTAGTTCATCCCAGCATCATACCCCCAGGCATCAGGGATGCGCTGCCCTGGCCACTGTTCCACTGTTTGTCAGTGGGACCCTGGAAAGCTTCCTATGTTGCCATTTTTGGTCTTGTGATATGGAGGGGAAAGTCAGCGACTGCCTCCTTCCCCCGACATCCAACACTTCCTCTCCAACTTGCAATTTGGAAAACATATTTTGGTGAGCGTCTTAATATCTTCTGACATCAGGAGATCTACCCCTACAGCAACACCATAACTGTGGCTCACAGGAAAACTGCTAGTCCAAGTCACTGATAGAGGCTAGGAGTACAGAGGTGTTTTATTACAAATTAAGAAGTTACCATTTAAGTCTTCAGGGCAACTCAAAGATTTTAAAAAAATGGTGTTTTAATGAACCCAAGTAATTTTATTGCAGATTCTTCTCCCTCAACATCAGAGAGAATTTTACTAGTATATTGTAAATCTTCCTATTTATAAAATCATATCCTTGTTTAACAAATACTATCTCTTTATCATTTCCCTGCTGTGTCATATGCAAAACCTTAGAGACAGAAGGAAAATATGTTGGTTTTAGTATAAAAAATAGCCCATTTACCGGTGGAGATAAGTAATGGGAAAATGAGATAAAATAAATATAATTTAACAAATATTTCAATTTCTGACAGATGCATTTTCTATTACTATCTGGCAATACTTTTTCTGTTGCTCTTCCTTGAAAGACTCTTTGACCTTTTTCCTTTTCAGTCCCCCATCCCTGAAAGATACAGAAAATAAATGGCATTGAGCTCACTTCAGGGTCAAGGCAAAAAGACTCAGTCACAGTATTTAGGCTTTATAGTCAAAGCAGTTTTCAGCCTAAACGTTGTCTTTTGAAATACAATTCTGCCAAGGCTTACCACACAACACAAACAATGCCTTTCCTTTAATCCAGCATTTAACAGGCAAAAATTTCACCAAATACTATCTGCTGGCTAGATCCACCTGTCAGCTCTGTTTTTCTTTTTATGCTATATTAGTCTATTTATTCTAGTGGAACAGTTCAAGGTAGAGAGTAATATTTTCTGACTTAGAGTCAGTAAGGATGATGATCTACAGCCCAAGCAAAGCAGATCTGGAAGAAGTTTAAAAAAATTTCAAGCTAACATTTCAAAATACAGAACACCTAAATATGCTTTAAACCCAGCCTCAGATGTTGTGTCTTACCAAGGAAGCACAGACATTCCTCCACGAGCAGCAATGACAGCCTTGACTCTGTTGGCAAAGTGAACAGCATCTTCTTCTTCCTGAAAAAATATATTAGTTATTTGCTTTGCAACTTAAGATTTTCCCCATGTGTCACTTAAAGAGATACTTTTTGTCAGACGGCAGGCCTTTGGGTTTATGCCAAGCCCACAAGCCAAACGTGACCTGCAGGGCAGCTCCAGCTGGTCTGGGGAACGCCATCGGGTTTGCCACCATTTGGTACCGAAAAGAACTAAGTGGGAGGCTCTGTGGTTTCTAGGGCAAATCTCAGACTACACCATGTGAGGTCACAGGTCTGGCCAACGCAGGGGATACATTTGCTCCCAATACTTCAGTATCAGTCCGAAGCTGGGAACACACTGACAGGATCCCCTTGGAGGAGATGGGGTGCTTTGAACAGGGTTGGGGCCTGGGGCATTATCAGTGAATTATTGTGAGCTCACAGGAGTCTGTCTGCCCAAACTGCAGAGGACTGAAGCTGCATGCATTACAGCAGCTTCCCTGCCAAGGCTGGGGCTGAGCAAGGATCGGGGTAGGCAGTACCAAACTGGGGCGTTGCCAGAGCAAAAGCCTTGACCGCTTTGTCAGCGTCAGGTCAGCGTCCAGGGGCAGTGGACTGAGAAGCTGTGCCCCAAGTTGTGGCGTAAAGTTGCTGGGCAAAGAATTAGCTGGATATTCTGTAGGGCTGAGAAACAAGTGGTGCGGGGAAGCTGTGCAGGTGGAGGTAGAGGGGCAACACAGAAAGCAGAAGCACCCCAGTATGGAGTGAAGAGAAGGCCTGAACCTGCACATCACTTCTGGAATAAAAAAGGGAGGTCTGTGTCTGGCTGAGCAGCAGGACTCCTGCAGCATAAAAAACACATTTTAACATCTCTTCTAGTCTCTAGGAACAGAGGAAAGCAAGGCAGCTGCACCCAAGTAAAGAAGCTGTTTGGGAGCAATAGGAAGCATGGTGCAGAAATATCTGAATCTCTGCAAGAGTACTTTTCACCTGAAGATAACTAACGCACATAAAATTAAGCGAGCACACATTTAAGACTACAGTGTTTCTTTCTGGCCTTTGTCGATTAAGCTGTCAATAAGGATTTGCAAACATAATGCCAACACACTGTGCATAGTAATGCAGACTTCCTCCCAGACAGCGTTTTACGAGCATTTTCAAAACGTACGAAAACCTAAATACCTCTTTGACCATTGGTGGCAGGTACCACACATTACAGACAATAGCCCAGCTGGTCATCACATTAAAAACATAGGTCGTCATGGAATACTTCGTGCTGTTCCAGAATGCATCTCCAAAGCGGGGGTCATACTGGAAGACAAGAAGCATAAGCAGAAGGGCATGAACTACTCCCTTAGTTTAAACCACATAAGCTGCTCTTTTTTGGCCACAAAGTCACAGCTCAACTTGAAAATCAGGGACAAACCTAATCACACCTCCTAAAATCAGGAGTAAATTCGGAGTAAAGCTCCACATTTCAACATTTATTACAAGTCTATAACAGTTAACCTTTACAAGAAATACAAGACTCCAAACAATGACAGACCCATTGAAACACATCTTAGCTATAAACAGATAGATCTACGCAAAATGTAAAGACTTGCCATCTACAGATATGCTGACTACAAAGGTAGTAGGTTGAAAACACTTACACCAGTTTTAACAATTTCCGTAAGATTAGGCAACATTATAGTTCCAGAAAAAGTAACTGACATATCTGAGCTAGGGTGGCTTGGCTAAAGCTACTTGGAAAGCCTTGGAAGTGCCAAGAGAAGTGCCTTTATCCCCAAATCACACAAGAGCCAGAAGCCCTAGCATCACAGTTAAAATTGTTGATACGTAAATATGTGCTTAGGAGAGGGACATGCTAACTACATGCTAACTGCTACAATCAAGGTTGCCATGCCTGAACAAGAGACAAAAAGAACAATTCCTTTGGGGCCCACAACCACCAGAGACCACCTGAGGGACCCCCCAAGACAGTGTGGAGTATGTGCAAAAGGGAGGGAAATTATGTAAGTGACAGCTGGGAACTAATCAACATAAGACTACTTCATCCAGGAAATATAATGAATATGTGAATCATTACATGTATAAAAATGCCTGCCTCCCACAAACTGGTGTGCATGTTAGGCAGAAGGATCCCCCATGCACCCTGTGCCGAATAAAGAATGCTTGCTCTTTAACACTACATTGGCGTTAGGGAGTTCTTTCCCCGACTTTTCGGTAACAATAGGACAGAAAGAGCAGGCAGAAATGAACACACAGCATAGCAATTGCAATTGTGCTTTTCAGGTTGCTCCCAGCCAGTTCTAAAGACACTCAGTGAAACATTTCCCATACTGCACTGAACTGCAAGACATTGCGCATCATGAAAAGATTCTGCTTTCTCACGGCTTATTCAGTACCTTATTCACACTGAACAAACCCCTTTCAAAAGGTTTACACATCAGCAGCTTCTCTGACATGAGAAGCTTCTGTAAATTATCCACCCGTGTTTGGAATACTGCAGATGCATTACCTTGATTGCTACCGGATGGATGGTCCCTCCTACCTCAAAGCTTCCCTTCTTAAACATCATTACTGATGTGTTGTTTATGCAGGTACCTGGCCAGAATTAAAACAGATGAAAAGTTTAATCCACTCCAAGAAAAGTATCAGCAAATGAATCCTAAACTGTCTTAAGAAGACTTCAGTTGCTAAAGGAGAAAGTAAGCTTTAGTTCTGAAACGTAATCCCAGAGCCTGTTCTCTCTTCCATTATGCTACACACTAAAGCAAACAGACTGTAATAAAACTGCTATAAAATATTAGAATCTGACTTTTAATATCTCACAAGTGCTAATTAATTCTACAGACTAAAACCAAACATCTCACTTGTAAAGACTGAGTATAATAAACTGCACTCAGTGGCAAGAAGTGAGAAGAGCAATAAAATCAATATAGTTGTTTCCTACCTTCTGGGAAAATTAAAATGGGTAATTTGGCCTTATCTGCAATATGTTCTCTAATTCTGTGGAAAGAAAATAACATTTCAGTGTATACTTAATTTTCATAGAAGACCCATATTTGTATTTGGCCAAGAATCTAAATATCCGTTACCTCTCACATAGGAGAAGAAAAGCCCTTGCCCAGTTGCCCTTTGCCAAACAGTAGCCTCAGCTGGGGTGCGTGCCAGTTTCAGGCCTTTATCTCGGAGGTTCTCTCTTGCTAATTGCAAAAGTAGGCTTTCCACAAAACTGTATAGAGTTTTATTTCACCATTTTAACCCAACTAACATGAAGCCAGAGAACGGTGGTACTCAACACGTGTAAAAATCACCTCCCATTTATCTTTGACAGGTTCCAGCTTATGAACACAGTCAAATTTTTCTTTTGACTGAAGTCTCTTCAATATTTCAAGTTTTCATTCCTTCTAGGTTCATAACTTCAGTTTTATATGTATCAAGTGATTCTCCACAGCTAATTAAGAGGTAGGCCACTATTTTACTATATTTGCTGCATCACTTAAAAACCACTACATATTACCACTAAGCAGATTAGGGACACAAAAAATCTGTTGTTTTCTGAGACACCTGTCTTTCCTATGACTCAAGAGCATGCAGTTCCTCTCCAGTCTGCATTAAAGAACAGAAACAAAACATCAGTTATCAAAAAAAAGGAGAGAATGATCCAGCACGGGGGGACCTTCACCATTTTTCTAATGACAAACTGTCACAGACACAATGTTAGCTGTGTTGCACTCTATTTCATGAAGATTTCAGATGACTAAGAACAGTCTCTGTAAACATCTGAGAACATAAGAACTACCATGCTGAGTCAATCCTGTTCATATCCTTAAAGTGCAACATGCTGTGTCTGCCAGGAATCGATACCACAGGCCTGGAGAGAAGTGTAGGCATTAAGCAAACATATTACTACACTTCTGCAGAATGCTCTTCCAGCTTCTAGCAGCTAGGTGGTACCTTGGTCTTTTTTGTTTGCTTGCTTGGTCGGTTTTTTTGGTGCTACAATCAGCCTCCCTTTATCCTACACTCAGGCCTCCCTTTATCCTGTACTCACAGCAGATATATAACCAGCTTTGATGCTCGGAGCTGATGAAAAATGTACCAGGGCAAGGCATGATCTGGGAAACAGATGTATTGACTTCTGTCATGACATCCCAAATCATCGGCCTCAAAACTCATAGAATCTTTGGGTTGGAAGGGACCTTTAAAGGTCACCTTGTCCAAGCCCCCTGCCATGAGCAGGGACATCTTCAACTAGATCAGGTTGCTCAGAACCCTGTCCAACCTGACCTTGAATGTTTCCAGGGATGGGGCATCTACCACCTCTCTGGGTAACCTGTGCCAGGGTATCACCACCCTCACTGTGAAAAATTTCTTCCTTGTATCTAGTCCGGATCTGCCCTCTTTTAGTTTAAAACCATTACTCCTTGTCCTATTGCTACAGGCCCTGCTAAAAAGTCTGTCCTCATCTTTCTTGTAAGGCCCCTTTAAGTACTGGAAGGATGCAATAAGGTCTCCCTGGAGTCTCTTCTCCAGGCTGAACAACCACAGATCTCTCAGTCCTTCACAGGAGAGGTGTTCCATCCCTCTGAGAACAGGCAATCCATCATGTTCCATTCCTCAATGAACAGGCTCCTGCCTGGGGCAGGCAGGGCGACTGCGGAAACATGGAAATTCCCAGAGGTTACAGGGCAAATGATCAAAAGTTCAGTAGATGATTGCTACACTCTGTACCTTCACTGATGGAGCAGTTCCAAACCCTACAGTGATGACAACCTACAGTTGCCCACCAAAGAGAGATGCAGGGTGAGAACAGTCTCAGCTACACTTGGACCTCACAATTGCTAGACCTGATGGGACAATTAAGCAAACACCTCACTACCTTACTTTTTCCTCACCAGATGACGGTCTTTCATTTCTGAGCGTTCAAACAAAACATGCTGAGTGGTTTGCATGCAAGATTTTTGAATAAGCCCCAGAAGCCCTCCATGTTCCTGGCCAACCTGCAAGCCCAAAAGAAACTTGTTACTATGCAGACAGACACACACACTTAAATGATAAAATTCTGAATACAGATGCATCAATTTCTAAGCTCGTTCACAAATTATATCAATCCTCTTTGTCAAAAGCATACACACACCTACCTGTGTCTATTATTTTGCAGTCCTGAACTTGAGTTTGAATGCTATCAAATCCCACTCTTTCTACCAGTAGGTTTATCCTGTTACCCAACACTACATTTATGGGCATCTCAACATTACCGATATTTACCAACTCTCTTGTTCGTACCAAGGAATAGCATCCATCACTGGCCAGGATTAGAACATCTAATGGAGACGTGTGGTTGGCTACACAGATGCCTCCTTCCTGTGGTCTGTTTTCCCTGCAGTGACAACCGTAAAAGCAATTACTTAATGTTTATTCTCCAGACTACAGGCACCCTCAGGTGACCCATCCAGTGAACACACATCCACAACTAAGACTCCCAGCGATGAAAGTATTTCAGGCACACAGCTCATATGCAGATCCATAGAAAGTAGACGAACACAAAACCAATTTAAAAATTCTAATATTACTATGATATATGTTAAACTTGTGGCAGTACCTCACAGCAGATAAGTCATAAGACATACTTCCAAGAGTCCCTTCACATTTCAGTAGTTTTGGCATTTCACCAAAACCAGTTTCCTTTCAGCTGACAATACAAGACTTCACTGGAGTAGGCATTTTAGCTGCATACATCACCATTCACAGAGGTATATATCAAAGACTACTTGGACACTAAAACTCTAAAAGCAAAGACACTAGAACATGATGTTTCTTGTTTTCTAAATCACAAACAAAAAATATTTCAGAAGCCTCCATTACATAAAACTCCATCACTAAAGCAAGATATTACAAAAATTTTCTGAAATACCATCCATAACTTATTTAGGAGAGATTGTGAAGGAAATTGGCCAATAGAACAGTCAAACATTTTATGGCAATGTTCTTGCGTGTGATTGTAACACGTTCATGGCAGGCAAACACTGAAAAAAACATCTAAGTGTATATTTAATCAAGAACACAGTACTACTCCACCTTTGCATACCCTGCCCATACAGAAAAGAAAATACAGTAGGGCATACAAACATCCTGACAGAGTCTATATAATCTAAACAGCTTCTTGGATCAAATTGCACCATCATAGTATCCATGCAGCAATGGAATAAGAATCCCACTCTGAAACTTGAGACATTGAATTCTATAAGAAATCAATACCAAACCAATGAGAGTAGGGTGGCACCACTTACCTGTTGTGGAAATGAACAAGACCACCCAGACATCGGACACCTAATGTGGCACATATCATCTGAACCTGGTTGCTCAACCAGCATTTAAATCTAAAAGAAATGAAGCCATAGATATATTTCCAGTCCTATGCAGTCACTCATAAAACAATGTAACGTAAACTCTCCAAATTATTCCCAATAGGTGTTATTACAAAGACCATACTAAGAAGATTCAATTGTACTAACAATGCCACACAGGAGGAGCTTATCAGGTATCAAAGATATTCTTTGTTCATTCTTGTACTGTAATCTATTCTAAACCCACCAGATTCAAACCAGAGAAGATAATAGTCAGGGGTTTGTTTTACAGATTTTCTCTGGAAGCAGCTGCTATTGACTCATTTATTAATAATAATTAAAAACATTTAGCTGGTGAATCACATTTGAGGTTTTTTTGCACTGATAGGCCATAACTCTCTCACAGTATTAATACAGAATTGCTGAGGACAGATGATTTACTTGCCCTGTTCTGACTCAAGAAGAGCATACTTTTTATTTTCCACGCTAAGAGAGGCTTCCATCAGTATCTGTGTGTCTTACCTTGCATGTCCACTTTCAAATGCCATTGCCATACTCTCACTTATAGTGCCCTATGAGTTTACAGTAGAGAAAAAAAAAATCACCCCATAATAGTTCACACTAGTCCTGCAGACTCAAGCAGATTTATATTCCACCACACTAATTCAAATTCTTAAAGAAATAAAAAAAAATTGAAAGAGCCCTCAGCAAACACCTACCTGCCATTTGGAAACCGTCCTACTACTGTAGTAGCCAAGACCAGCAAGAGGATGCTGAAAACAGCCAAGCAGACACTACAAAGTAAAATAATTTTAATTAAATGCTAAAAAGCAAAACTGGAAGAGCAAGCAAGAAAATATTTTATTTAACACTGATCTATTTCACAATGCTTCCCTCCACCATTAATAGCATCTCATCTACTAGCAATACAAACCACTTACGGTCAACAGGATAATATAAGCAGGTTTTCACTCAATACTGCACTGAGTACAAAAACCTAGTGCTGCCTGGAGCCCCTCTTCTAAAAAGCACCATGCCTTGATCTGAAGCTGTCACACGGTAAAGAAGCCATCGTGTTCAAAGACGACAGCGAGTAATGGCTAGTGTTCTTTAATGCAGGTGAGATTTCTCAGTGCCAAAAGGGTCCCATCACTTCATTTTTAAAAACCTATCCAGAAATGTCAGTATGTATTTCAACCCCAAGCAGTAAGCTACTATATAATCATGAAAGTTAAATGTCATTGGTTACTAATGTCTGAGCAATACCAATACTGAATCCATTTCTACATAAACGTTGTCTTCTTAAGCTGCATATGCCTGTGTGTAAACTTAGATATGTGCTCTGCTATACAGTTGACTGGTATGAAATCCCTCTACACACTGCAGTTGTTTTGAATATACTGTCCTCCCATCAAAGAAATATGAAATTTTAAAAGCTCCTGCTCTTTACAAGAACACATGAATATTTGTAACTGTTTGGTTAATATGATGAAGGGCTGGTTTTGCTTAAAAGTATAAATATTTAATACATTCCAAGTGGAATATCTCTTTTTTCCATCCAGCCCTGTGCTCCCAGAACATCGGCTCTGCTTCAACTCGCAGGTGTTCAGCATACAGTCTCCCTGTCTTTTATTCAGACAGGTAGAGCCTGATACTTTCAGTTGAAACAGTTGTTACGCTACATAACAAAAAGATCTCCAGATCATTTCTATAAAGTTTTGCTGTATTTTAAAAACAGATTAATTACTAATAAAACATACAGAACATGAAAAATGTACATCTTCAGCATCTTTTTTTTCTTTTGGGGTTGAGTTTTGATAGCACCTTGGAAAATAAAGTCACGCCAGGTTCTCCTTTCTGCACTAGTCAATGCATATTATTTCACATCTTCTGAAAAAAGTAATATGAAAAACCAATCCCAGCACATTACATCTGGCTCACCGAAAAGGCACCAGGAGACAATACCGAATTACGATCCCAATGACCCACACAACGCTCAGTTGCCAGCTGACATGGTGCAAGTTGGCATTGGTTCTGCTGAGGAGATTCCAGGACAGCAGCTCTTCAGAGGAGAACCGTTGGGTAACTTCATCTTCTGCAACTGCCTCGCATCCCTTCTTGGAGAAGTACATAACATCAGCAAGGTTGAAGCATCCTCGGCACTGGCCAGCAATCTCCTCTTCCATGGAGGTTTCCTCTCTCTGGACGATCCCTGCGTGAGAAAACGAGTCTACCTTCCACACAGTGGAACGGACAATATGGATTCCAAACAGAGTACAATACTCAGGTTTTTTAGAAATAGCTCTCCTCCTACTCCAAGCACCATAATTGCATTGTTATGCCTCATTTACATACTGGCATTTAGTTCCACAAGTTACTACTTCAATAACTTAGGGGTATTACATGGCATAGGATTAGAGAAATCAGTAAAGAAAATAAAACCTTGAGCACAACACCTACTTCATTGTCATTTACCAAAGAACATATGTACACACACCTGGAAATGTCAACAGTACACTGCCAAGATTGCAGACCCCTCCTGGTGCCTTGACTCAAATTCAGGCAGCGTACGTATAGTTGTTCTTGCTGCCATTGATTAGTTTTACTTTTTCCCAGCTGTAACAAACACCTTCCTCTGGTATTTCTTCTCAGAGCCTTCTCTTTTCCCCCATTCCTTCTCCTTTCAGAGTCACTTCACTACCAAGAAACTTCAAATGTCTAGAATTTTCCCCCGAGATATAAATAGTGTAACACAGAAGGATTGTGAAGGAAGAATGACAACACATGCATACTCCAGATCTGTAACACTATGCCTTACAGGACAGCCACAGAGCAAGTCTCAGTGATGTTTGCTGAGGTCACTCTGAGGCCAGACTCTTATCTGGCTGTTTACAGTGACTAAAATTTTATTGATTCATACCAACTATCACTTGGCTTTTTTGCTTGCCTTTTTTTTTTTTGTTTGTGGGGGGGGGGGGGGGGGGGGGGGGGGGGAGAATAGTTATTAGATAACATTAAATATATATTATACAAAGTACATTTAATTTATCTTAATCAACATACTATGCCCTGATCAGAATCACAAAACTTTCCTCCAGCTGCACTTCAGTCAAACCTTCAATGTCCAGGAAATCATCAGACCTGAAATTCATTAGCTGACAACCCAAACAGTCTAAGTGAATAATAATAGCACTAGAAGTAAAAAGATTATTATAAGAACTTAACCCAGTCCCCCTCAGCCAAAGAAGAAAGGAAAAATAGTTGGAAGAGGAACAAAAAACCCCCTACTCTCACATTTTATCCCCATGCCTAGAGAAGAGTGCAAATAGTAACTGTGATCCATGTGATGGCATAGCTCCTTTGCTTGAGAGACTGGCTTTTCGCATGCTAGGACTTACAAGAAGCAAGAGAGGATCTGTACACAGCAATGTCAAGGGCAAAGAATACTCATTCCTCCTAATCTTGTAGAGAGCGAGCTGATGGAGTCAGAAAGTACAAAATACTCATGAAAACAAGGAAAGCTTCCCAAATGCTTATGAGCAATGTCTTTCTCTACCCATACTAGTCTCGAACACCTTTTATTCAGAAGACTCAATCATTTACACATTATCTTGCTTGTAACATACTTAAGTTCTCTTTTTGTAGGTTTGTAACTTCAGCAGCTATTTGCCCAAACACTCCATTTTGGCCATTCCAGTTTTCTTACTTAACATCAGGTACAATTTATGTTTCTGTTTTATGTTTTCTTTTCTAGATAAGATATTAAAATAGTTGCCTTTTTACAAGACAGATAGTGCTGTGTCATCTTCATTCAGAGATCTTACCAGTGGAGATTAAATTTTCAAGTGCCAGCGCCTTCTGCTTTTTTACTCCCTCCTCAATTTGCAGGGTGGCCCACTGTTCCCAAAACAAGAAAAGTAGATGTTCATGGTTTTCATTTTGTCATTTCCAGGCATTTTGTAATCACCTTAGGTGAACTGTGTGAGCCTCTTTTATTGAAGCCAGGTCTTAGATTTTCATTTTTCAAATTCAGCCTGAAGGCTGTCCTGCATACCTCCTGTTTCATTTGTTACATATATTACCTTTTGCCATTGTCAGGAAAAATAGTTTGGCTCAAACTTCTTTTCAGGACACAGGCAGTTGGGGTTTTTTTGTGGGGCTTTTTGTTGCTTTGGTTTTGTTTGGCTTTTTTAAAAAACAAACACCACCACCACCCCCAAATTCCCAAAAATTACTGAGCTACCCAAGAGGCTCCAGGAAGCCCATGAGTCCAAAGCTCCCTCTTTCCCAGTTAGCTTCAGGCAACAGAATGATGCAAAATACTATCACCGAGATTAGAGACATGCTGGAAGAGATTACCTCATCTTTAGGGCATTCATGCAGCTTTTGTTAAAAGAAGACAGAGGAGGGACCATTTCATATCCATAAGTATTTTGGAAGTAACAGTTTTGGTAATGAGCTTTCACACTTCCCTGTCTTTACCTTTTTGAGCTAAACAAATTTCTTCCTCCCTGTGTAGAGCAGCATAAGACTCCTCCATTAGCAAACTCAAACATACAAATATGCCTAACTTCTGAAGTTTTCATGTTTTTGAATGTTTTCATCATACACGTATAGACGTATAAAGAGTAGCTCTCGTGAGGATTAGATCTTCCTGTATTTATGTCAAGATATCTGCCCTAACAAAGCACACAGGATGCTTGCGTGTAGGCTCTGCTCATTATTAAGGAATCAATGACCCACTCAGCTTACGTTCTTACTTGCTTATTAAGGCTTCCCACCTACAACAGGTAAGGATACATCCTTCTGCTTCAGGATAAACTCTTGCTAAACAGTTTATTTCCCTCTTACTGGCACGCGCAGCCATTTAAGTCACCACAAAGCCTGATCTCAAATAGTCTTCACCACATTACAATGTGTTGCATGCACCAACAGCATTGACTAGCTTTTTGCCATCCTTAAGTTTTGCGTGCTCTCTACTAGCTCCTTCTGTAGCTATTGAAGTTGAAGTCAATAACAAAAAAGGAACATTTTATCATGGCATAATTAGGATATTTTAGTTACCCTTAGTTAACTTTTTTTAACCAGCCATCTTAAAAGAAAAGGAAAAAAGAGAAAGCAGAATAGGCAGTGATGTGGTATTTTAAGCTCCATGCAAACCAACTGTTGTACCACCCTGAAAAAAAACCAAACCTTGATAGATAGATAGATAGATAGACCTTCACCTTGTCTATACTTTCCAGTTATTTCCTAGGAAAGGTAAACAGGTACATCATCTGTCTCAATCTTTTGCAATACATGGAGAGTCATTCAGAAGTGCAGAGCCAGGTGATATCTCAAAAACAGCAGCCCACACACCAAGAAATGAAAGCATATATATGGCACAGGAACAAGAACGTTGCAAAAGATAGTAAAGGCAGACATGTGGCAAACTTAACGTCTTTATAATGTACTGCTGGTCCTCATCCCTTCCCCGATATCCTTTAGGATAGTTTTATGAGGGAAGAAAAAAGAAAAGTCACCTAGCTTGGCAAATAAGGCCCTTTGCTTTATTCTCTCCTTTTCTGTCTACCACCCTTGCCCATCACGGTCCTCCTGAACAGGTGAACAGGCACCTGCCAGTTGGCAAGCGCTGCCAGAAATGAGTTTGCTCATACTGTCTTGAAGGATTTGGAATACCTCAAGGAGGCTGGTTTTTGAATCCCAGCTAGAAAGAGAGTGATAATCACTGACTGAACTGACTCACAAAAATGTTAACTAATAATTTGTTAACAAATGTAATGAGCAAGACAAGTCAAAACCAAACACAAATTTAGAAATTGACTAGTAAAGTATGAAGTCCTACCAGGTTATTACCTAACACCTCATAGCACAGAGAAACAGTGGGACAAAATTGTCATCCTGTAATTAAATAGTCAGGCAAGGCTACAAAGGCAGAGGACAAGACAGATGAGAAAGAGCTTTCAATAGGTGAATGGTTAGACAGGGCTTGTTAGCATGGAAAAGAGCTGGCTGAGGCAGCATATGACAGAGATCTACAAAGTCTGGACTGGCACAGAGCAGCTACATAAGGCACAGTTATCCATTTTCTCCTCTTATACAAGAACTGGAGGTCATCATATGAAAGTATTGGTCAGGGTGTATGAGCAAGAAGGTGGTAATGTATTTTCACAAAACACAGTTGAGTTGTGGAGTTAGTTTCCAGGACATATTGCCAGAGATCAACTGAAATGGGAGCACTTACATAAAGACATGGATGAAAATCATCATGGAACACAAAACTCTCCTAACTCATGAATCAGCATGGGAGGCTGAAGCAACAAGGAGCTGGGAGGGTACTCCTGGCAACATGGCCATACAATCTCCCAGCTCTTGAGCTTTTCATCAAGCGCTTGAGTTGATGCCTGTGAAAGCCAGGCTATCTGTCTGGGTCAACCTCTGGACTGACCCAGCTGAGCAGCTTCTATGTTCCGCATCTGGTGGCATCTTATACCGCATCCGGTATGTTTAATTTGTTTTTAAACTATGAAATATGGCTTTGTGATCACCTTTGTTTTGCACACTATTGAGACAGAGCTGTCACGCTGGTCTTTGTTGCAAAACAGTAATGAAAGGATGTTTTAAATATCTTACAAAAACACAGATGTTGCAACTAACACAGAATTTAAGCATTAAATGGAGCAACTTCATTCCTAAGTTTGCTGACCAAACGAGAAACCAGGTGCTGTGCTTTCCTCCCTCCCATTTCTGAAATGATGAGGACACAAGGAGTCCAAACATCCAGTGGGTGATCCCATCTTGAACAGTGAGCCCTTGGCAGCTTAAGTCCAACAGCCCATTTGTTTGAGGATTCCTATAATTACAACCTGAACAAAATAAGGGTGCCTAATACTTCATTGTATTAATTACTTTCTTCATAGTACATAACATGAAAAGCTATACAATATGGAACGCTCATTTTTTTAAAAATCTCACTGCTTCAGAAGGGTTTCTCTTCCCTTTTTCCTTTTAAGTACAGCTCAGTGTGTTGTTCAGTACTCCACTTTTCCATTCTGTGAAATAATTCATTTTTGACCCTCTTCCTCTACATTCCCATATTTTACTACTTCTTCTCCCATGTTCTCACGAAAGTTTTTTCTAATCATATAATCATTAAGGTTGGAAAAGACCTCTAAGATCATCAAGTCCAACCGTCATCCCAACACCATGCTGCCCACTAAACCATGTTCCAAAGTGCCACATGTACACGTTTTTTGAACGCCTCCAGAGATGGTGACTCCACCACCTCCCTGGGCAGCCTGTTCCAATGTTTGACTACTCTTTCAGTAAGGAAATTTTTCCTAATATCCAGTCAAAACCTCCCCTGGTGCAACTTGAGGAGTTTTCCTCTCATTCTATCACTAGTTTCTTGGGAGAAGAGACCAACACCCACCTCACTACAACCTCCCTTCAGGTAGTTGTAGAGAGCAATAAGGTCTCCCCTCAACCTCCTATTCCCAAGACTAAACAAACCCAGTTCCCTCAGCAGGTCCTCATCAGACTTGTCCTCTAGACCCCTCACCAGCTTTGTTGCCCTTCTCTGGACATGCTCCAGCAACTCAATGTCCTTCTTGTAGGGAGGGGCCCAAAACTGAACGTGGTATTCGAGGTGCAGCTTCACCAGTGCCACAATCACTTCCCTGCATGGGATCACTAGTCACAATCACTAATCACTCATTACACTGGCTTTTTTTTCAATCCTCTTCTTGGATTTGTTCTCATGTGTGACAAAGGCCTTGGGAGAATTATTCCATGTAAAGTCTTCCAATAGAATGACAAAGAGAAGGTCAGTAGGTTTTTAGTGCAAGTTACAATCACCATCTAAGATCAAGCACTTAAGATCTTTTCATCCAACAGTCCTTTCTCTCTGTCCTCATTTCCCCTTCCATGTCCCAAATCAAATGATCTGCATATTACATTTCACGTCTGAGAGCATGTGCAAGCAGCAGCTGTCCACAACTGGACAGTGAAAAGCACTCACAAATCTCCTGGCTGCTCTAGTGAGGGCAGATGAAATAGGTTGAGAAGGGTCCCAAACATTTGTTTGGGATAAAAGCACAAGTATCATTTCTTTGGTTTTTGATGCAGTGGCTAGCTCAGGATAACCATGTATTTGAAAGCACAGCAGTGAGCTTCTTCCCCTAGCTTAAGTGTCTGCAACATCTGCCCATACTCCAGCGGCAGTTTACAACATATCAGCTGCCTCAATACACAAGTGAGCTATCAATTCAAAGAATATCCACAGTTATTAGCTAGTTGATGTCTTTTCTACACATGAGTATTTCTCAAGAAACAACAATACTCCAATTTTATACAGAAGCTCAGAGCTCATAAAATTCCAGAAGATTCTTGGCAAATGGAGCTACAGCTGTTTAACATATTTATTTGACTCTCCACAGGACTGCAAGAGCATGCTGTAGATTTCGTTCTAGCAAATGCATTTTCTTTTGCAGATGCAACACTAAAGAGCTGGAATAATATCCCTAGCACAGCTTTCCTAGTATAGTCATTTCCACCAAACGCCATTACAGACAAGCAAATACAAAGCTTAGAGAAAGCACGGTATTTCACAAATAAAAGCTTACAAGCATATGGAAAAGAACCAAATTAATCTTTATCGTTTCCAGAAATATTTTAAGGATAAATGAATGGTAATAATAGTAATTATGGGCTAACAGTTATGGAATTCAGAAATTACTGTCTTTGAGATCTTTTACTACTATACTACCCATATGTCCTCAAAACAAACCCCAATGCCAAACAACAAAAAACCAAACAAACCAAAAAAACCCACAAACAAAAATAATCACCACACCACCACCCCAAATTTTCAAATCTTGAATCTTGCTTTTGTAAAATGGTTGGTGTGTTTCTAAAAAACATCTAGATTCCTTGATGGAGAAGCAGCAAAGAATATGAATTCTTTCCATACATAGATTGCATCTTACCCATTTGTTCCAGTCACTGTTCACACTGCTAAAACACTTCTGTGAAGTCAGGAAATCAAAATTACTTATATTATCATATGCCACGATTACTTATTGCTTAGTGATAGATCTGCAAACTTGGGCTTTATCCTAAAATACCTAGAGCTCCCAGCAGTACAGGCTCCAGATATGCTTTCTTTGAAAGAAAAAAAAAAAATCTTTTGACTTTAAAGTCCTTGACTTCAGTGTCTACTCTCATTTTTCTTCAAACTGACAAAACATGGAGGAAAACAAAACATGTTTTCCCTCTGCCTCCCAATTTGCATAATCATTTAAAGCTGTAAGAAGTAAATATAAAGTGCTCTCAGGTGAGAAGTTTTCTATTAATTTGCTAATTAATTTAACTCCAAACCAAAAGCAACACAATGGAGAATCCAGTCATAGTGCTTAAGGTTGGATTTTTGGTGAAACATTAACCGGTTGTTTGGTACTTCCCAGAGCGCTGATATTCCTGCAGTATAGTCAGGAGTGTGCTAATACATGACTAAGCTCTCAGCATTTTCAGTGTAGCTATCCAGTAAGGCATCCTATTTCACCATTCAGGCTAGCAACAGGAACCAAGAATCAGTTGTATCCCAAGCAACAATTTCATCCATATTCTGGTGAATAAGCCGCAGGACTCCCAGAAGAGGCCCAGCAATTGCATGGACAGGCTTTAACCCAGCATTTCCCAGCCCTACCCTTACTTCCAAAGGGCCAACTGGGCCACAGCACAAGCAAAGGGAACCTAACGTTCTCTCCATCCTCTCTCCCTCACATTTCCTGACAAGATAGCTCTTAGTTACTCTTTCGGCATGACAAGAAACCTTTGAACAATGCTTCAAAAACAGCTGAAAATAATCATAAAATGAAAGCAGAGGTAACTCCTTTTTTGCCCACAGGACAGTTAGGGAAGTTAGGGAACAAATTTCAACTAAAGAACAAAACAAGCCAGCCTGACCTGCAGTACACGGAGCTTGCTCTTCCTGTTATTAGCTGCTGCAGCAGCAGGGAACTAGATGTAAAAGGCTCTATCTGATCACATAAAAATTAACTTCATTACTTCTTTTTTGATAAATTAATCCTCCACATGGTGAACACAAAATTATCGTGCTCATAACCTGTTACGAAAACTGTGGAAAGAAAAACATTTAACAGGCTTTTCCAAAGAGAAGTGCCTTCCTATATTAAATGCCCACTGAGTGGGTCAAATGTCCTTCAAAGTTGGGAAATGCACAGGGGAAAAAAAAAATAAATACAGAAATTATTTTAATGCCTGCCAACTCTCAGATTTGAGTTCCAAAGAGCTCCTCAGGTTTGTGTTCGATATGAAAAAGCCTGATGAAATTAATTCCACATAAAAGTACGACAAGCCTCTTACTCAAGGTACCAATAAGAATTTAATTGGCATACCACTGGCTGATAAAAAAGTATAAAAGCCAATGTTACATACAGCCACTGCAGGGACTCATTTCCCATTGACATCAGTATCTGAAAAAAGAAGTAAGCCCTAAAGTTTGCAGTCAGGTCTACTATGATAAATGATTTTCATACAACTGAAGACAGTCCCTGCCCAAGAGTTCTTAATCAGTACTTAAAAAAGAGACAGAAGAATTATAAGACAGAATCAGCAAGGTAAGATGGTCATGATATTAATTGCATTACATTATTACAGACATGTTCTATTGCCAAATAGCTCTAACAGCTTAATAATAGTAATAGTAACAATAAGTTTTCTGCCACAAGAAGAAAGTATATTGATGAAAAGCAGGTTTATCCCAGAAAGACAAAGTTAATCTATTGGAAAACAGAAATGTTTCACTGTTTAATATGAGGAATTCACAGCACCTACTTTTGGCTACTGATATGGATATGAAAAGTCAGACTTAAAAAATTAAATGCAACTCTGGCTTATTAAAAGACCCAGAAAACTTTTACTGGTATCAGCAGAATCGGGATCTTAGCCACAACCTCTTCATCTCTAGAAAAATTACACTTTTAGAAGGTTGCATGTATTCCTCAAGTCTCATACAGCAGAACTTACAAATCTGGGGGATCCAGCAGGCACAAGTGGAAGAAGCACACACACACAATCAGTATTCTTATCTAGAACGGTACTCATTAATACCGTGTAATTAAAGTAATCCAAATTAAATCATTGGAACTTACATACATCCAAAATACATTTTCTTGTTACTTACCAACTCCCATAAACTAATACAACTTTTTACTTATATTTGACTTGTCACTAGTAAAGCATAAAGTATTCTAACTAGCTTGAACTAGAAGCAATATACCATATACATGTATATAAATATATACTTTAATCCCAGAAAACCTCAAACCAGTACCAGATTATAGCTCAGCACATAACCAGATATTGTTAAAGACACCACTCAAAAGAACTATCATGTAAGTTAAAGCTGCAAACAGCACATCCAAGTTAACAGAATTCTTTCTGCTGACTCTTACGGCATCTATATCAAATGTACAGATTTTTATCTTTTTATTCAACATGTCCTGTAGTAACCACATAACTTTTAAACCTAATTCTCAACTTACCTCTAACACTTTTATTATAGTTTCCACATAGAAATGAGAAATCCCCAGTGATACTCTAAACACTGAAGGCAATAAAACTAACACCAAAAACAAAATCATCCCGATAGACAAAATCTTGCCCCCTGCAAGGCCATAGCCTTCTCTATTTTCTTCCATGATTGCTCCTTCAAAATATCTGTCTGAGAATATATGCTTATCTCTAGTGGGTAATCCAGCAAGCTTCAAGAGACAGAAGCAAAAAAATTATTACACATGCTAAAAGTCAACTCTATCTCTAGGAGAAGGCTGCTGCCCTATGAAGCCTGACACCACAGATGGTCTCAATGATAATGTAATTTCTACCCCTTGTCCCGCCCTAACCCCACCCACTTCCTTTTAATTGATAAGCATTTACTCACTAGATCTAATACAGGGGAGAAGGAAGAAAGAAAAAACATGGTAAGTAATAATATATGTTAGGTAATAAGATGCTGCCAATAAGGAAACCTGTCAATGTGTCAACTGGTTTTCACAAGGCATCCCACCAAAAAATTACAATACAGAACAAAGTAGGTGTGGTTTTCAGATTGTCTAAAATCTTCTTTTCTAAAACTCATTTAATACACATGAATTACTTCTCCAATGGACATTTTCTCAAATTAGTGACTTATTAGGTCAGATTTTCTACTTCATAGTGAAATGACTGCCTCATTTTGGTATTTGACCAAAGGAACCAAACTGAAGCTTGAGGTGTGCAAGTCAGGGCTTTTTATTTTATAATAATACCTGTGAAATGGAGATGCAAATTTCAGCAGGCAGGAATCGACAATACAATAAAATCTGCTCCCTCCACTGCTCTACAAGAAATGAGCCAAACTGTATTACAGGGTTACAAAACGCACTGTAGTGAAGGAACAAGTCACCTATCTTTGCATCTATTTGACTACAGAATTTAAATACAATAAATAAGCAGGTTTCTCCTTCTATCCTATCAAATGCCAACAATTTACTTCAGCATTGTTTAGGAAAGACCCAGTTCAGCCCCTTACACTGACCCCTCTCCTGCCTTTTTGTATGCATCACAGAAGAAACAAAGGTGAATAACTGTATCTCCAGAACCTAAGAGGAGCCCACCAGCTGCTCATTTACAACCTTATCACAGAATAAATTAACTAATCTTGGTGGAATGAACATTTAGGGCATAATTTCCAAGATAGTGATATGCTCGTGCACAAGAGATCTTTCCTTTGTATATGCTTACATTAGCATATTTGTCTAAAGCTGGGGCTGTCTTTTGAAAACATCCCCGTCCCCATGTACCATTGTTTGGTTTGTGTTGTGGAGCAGCCCCAGTACACACAAACTGGTTTCCTTAGAAATAAAAGCAGACCCAAAGATCCTCTGCAGAAAGTGCGCCCGATACTCTCCAGTCAGTACAGAAGCACAGATTCAGAGTAGGCTGCACCACTTCTAAGTCCTCCAGTTTATACCATGCACCCCAGGCACCAACAACCAGGCTCTTGACATGTTACAAGCTCTTGTGATACCATGATATGCTTCGTGTGCCACATAATGAGTCAAGTAGCTTTTGTCTCTTCAGATCTACTGCTGAATGCCATCGCTCAAGTCTTCAGAACTGTATTGCATCTTCTTCAGCAACCTAACTTTTCTTTTGCATTTTCTTTTTATTATTTAGTTACTTTACCTTCTCTCCCCTTGCTGACCTCTTTCTGAGCCTTCTGTGTCTTCTACAAAACCTCGCTAGTTTGTTTTTTGTTTGTTTCTGCCTTCCCATTGCTCTTTCTCTCAATGGCAACCTCAAGCCCCTCACTCTCTCATTACACTGCTGCTGCCAGGCACACCATTAACCACTATTTCTCACCTGCCTCACCAAAAGGCACTAGTTCTAGACTTCTCTAGGAACAACATTTCATTGTTTGTAAAACAGCTTTGCTCACCCATTTCTGTTTAGATACCATTCCTTACATTCTCACTTCTGGTCTCTTCCTCAAGTGGCTTGCCCAGCTAACACACGTTCCCTAGGGTGGCATATGGTAGAGAGCTGGATGAGCGGGCGTTGATCCTCTGGCACAACGCAGCGCATCTCTGAATAGCTGCCTTCAGCCTTGGCACAGGGGATTGGTATGCATGTTGTCTGGGTGCTAAAAACTTTGTGGGCGGAAGGGTGGAGGTAGGTTCTGGGACCTGATTTGAGGCAGGAAAGGTGGGCCAAACATAGTATTGATATCACACCAGGAAGTAATAGGAAGGTGTGGTGACTCTAATGGGATGCCTCAGCAATAAGCCTAGGCACATAAAAGCAGGATCATTTCTTAAAAGGAGACAGACAGACAGACATTTCCTTACCCTGGGGGGAGGAAGAAGCTGTTTCCTGAATGAGGGAGAATTGTTTTCCATCCTGAGAGCCCTTATTATGTGCACTGCCTGTCTAACCCTTGCAAAGTCATATTCCCCACCTCACCAGGAGCACAGACAGATGCTGTAATTCTTCCCTGCCACCTTCTAAAAAAGCAGAGAGAACCCCTCCACCATGCTGAATGATGGGACTGCAGCCCTTTGTCAGCTATAATTTTCCCTGGCAAACCACTCAGTCCAAGATATCTGAGGTTTTCTGGGGGCTGCTGAGACAGCTATCACACGCACATCCCAAAAAAGCAGAACAAGTTTGGAGGGGGAACAAATAAAACATAGAGGCTTTGGAAATCTATTGCTTTTCACCCAACATGTCACGTTTGCCACGCAGCAAAAGACAATTACTACACCCGTTCCACTCAGCTTGCTCCTGGACATGCAGCACTGCAACAACCCACTGCGGTGAAAGCATCACCTTGAATTCATGGGTCAGCCTGGGAGCCCCAGCCCCTGGCAGGGTTGTGAAAGTGTTGTCAAAGTAGATCTACTTATTAACTCCAAAACACTCAGGATTGTTATAGAAGTAAATCTGGACTTGAATTGTATCTCTGCCTTGTATAAAGGTGACACATTTGCTTGTGATGTGAAGAAGAAAAGGAATTCTTTATTTCTCCAGGAAATTCATAACACAGCTTCCAATTTTCCAATCAGAACGTTGGCATAATTTATTACAACCCCATCATAATCATTGGGGTTTTTTTCTCATTTCAAAAGAACTACTGAAATGTACATTTGTCAAATTTCAGTATGAATAGCCACGCATCCAACATCATGAGCTGAATAACTACAGTTTGTGATGGAGCTACACAAAATTCCTCATCACAATAACTTCTTTAAGAATTAGCTCCACCATCCACTGACTAAACAGAGCTTCTGCATATCATTCTTCTGCCCTTCTCGTGTCTATCCCTCTTACCAATACCCAGCCTGCTGCAACTATATCCATTTTGAAGCTGGAAGAGATACTTCATCCAGAAGTGTGAAGGTATTGCAAATAATTCAAATAAACATGCAGCAACAGAACGTAGTTTCACTCATTTTTAAGGTCCAGTAAATACCAGCTGATAAATTAATACCAAATAACTACAAGCACTTCTTTATGATGAAATACCCTACATGTCAGGAAAAGTCACAAGACAACGTGCAAAACTGTTCATTTGAAAGAATGAAATCCAACTTAGAAGAAGGGGATGCCGGTGACACAGGAGGAATTCAAGAGCAAAGCTCTTTTTAATTTAACGAATCTCAAATTGACACCTGCAAGTATAAGAAATTCACTTGGAACAAGGAAGACATTCCTGGTCTCCTACAGAAATTAGAAGGACATAGGGTGGGTCTCAGCTGCCTACTCTTGGCTCTCAATCCTTGAGGGCATTCTACTAATTTCTTATTATTAGGCAATGTTTTGCAATTGTCTGCGAGAACCAGAATTATGACCCACTTATTTTTTCACTGCAACGAGAAGCAAACACAGCACTGACCTCTGCCTATCTGTAGTCCCTTATATGGAAGGGTTAAATCAGGTATAAACAGCCTTTTCCTGCACAGGAGTGGTTATGCAGCAGTCATCTTTCAAGCAGCTGCATATACACTGTGAACAGATAAAAAATGCAATAGCATATAACAGCTTTCAGAGAGCTGTTTTGCCTTCCCTCTGATACGTTACCTATGGTGGACATGGAGTAGAGAGAATACTCATCATGGCCTATAAAGAGAAGGAATCACACAAAGATTTTGGGAACTGTTCCTTCCAGGTATGTCTCCTTCCTGTCCAATACTAACTATTCAAGTGACTCCGAAAAATGCCTGGAGGGATGCCATAGAGAAGAGTTTGCAGCTGATACCAGCCTGCCTTTCTTGTAACGTTTTTCTTATCAGACTGCCAGAACATCATATGTCCCTAGCAGATACTGTTCCAAAAGAGCACTGACTCATCAACATCAGCCAGGTGGTCCTTCAGATGTTGAAGTAATACATTCCCTACAGGTTAACAAAGAGATATTTCTACCTGAGGCAAATGACAGTAGGATCCATGACTATCAATCATGGTTAATCTTCTGTCAGTTGATCTTTTTTACAGTAAATATACAGGGTATATTGTTTACCTGTTTTGAGCTGCAACATGATCAAAAGCTGCTTACATCTAGAAGTACCTTTGCATTGTCATAGGCCCATGGAGGTGTTACTACTGCTAAAATTGTTCCTCTGAGTCCAGTTGTAGGGCTCTCTGGTATTTCTATGCAAGTTTTGCCACGCTCCAAAGACAGCAAAGCATGCTGATCTACTTAGAAAAGCCCTGTAAGTCGGCGTCACAAAGTCCAGAGAGCAAACCTGGGCTGATTTCCTAGCAGCTCTTAACATCCAGGGGTACCGGGATTACATTTTGCAGGATAAGAAAGTCTTTCAAACAGAACTGACCAGAGCATTCTGCACTCCGGTAATTCTGATGTGTGTACTCACACATGAAAACAACAACAAAAAAAAGGCCCTTTAAGGCCCTTTTGGGTTTTGTTTGGATCTTCTCAACGTTTCAACCTCACATTCAGCAAACTCCTCACATGATTGCTACTCAGAGGTGAAATAATCTCTGGTAGAGTTTTTTTTTTCAATTTTTATCAAGACTGAGGTTCATGTTTCCCTTGTGAAAAATCCTCCAAAAGGCCAGAATCACCTTAAAGATCACCTATTGCATGGTAAGCAATGGCAGGTGCAATATTTATTTACAGAAACCACACTGTCTTCATGTACTAAAGTGCAAATATCCATTCCTCTGCATTCATACTCTAACTGATCTATGTCTGCTGCTCTTTACGTCTGCATGGATCCCATCTACACCACTAAACAGATCTGTGTTTATATCTGACCACAAAAGATTGTGCTATTTATGGTTTACCTGTGGCCACCAACAGCTGGCTTATGAAAACACTGAAGAAGTATGTTTAAGTATTGTATCTCTCACTAGGATGACTGTAACACATTTAGCTCTAACCACACAGACATTATTGTTTCCACACAAGAGAAACGCAACAATTACAGAACCTTATTTATCACGTCCTGTAGCTTACAACAGGCTTGCATCTTTGTATCACAAAAGCAGGAAGTGCACTACATGGCCTGACTACTTTTGTTTGCCGCAGCAATGTATAGAAACCCATCAGATGTGTAGGCATTACATGACTGTCAATACCTATCTCATACACTGTCAATATAAATCTTGTATATGGTTTGCATATCATTGATGTTGAATGCAATAGAATAATTTGTCAATGCCCAACATTCATTGCATTGATTAAATGCATAAAATTTTCTCACTGCTCTGGCTTAGGAGTGACTGCAACCATAGTACAGGGTCCTTTGGGGCAATTTCTGAAAGATGTCAGAATTCATGTCCGCTTTTGTAATTTTCTCCACAGATGGCTATGCAAGCTGGTCATATCCATCTGTTCTTGTTGCCTCCACCATGGCAACGTGGTCCACAATGGAGTCATTTGTTGCAATGTATCACTTCAGTTGTGTTGTACTTATTACCCATTTGTTTAATGCCACGTGGCCTGCATTACCAAAATGCATACTAGCTCTTTCCCACTAATCTGGTCAATCATTCTCTAATATCTGGAGACTTGTAACCCCCTTATTCAGAGATGTAGATCATTTATGGGTGTGTTGAGAAATAAAAGTCTTAGCTGGTCCCTCTCTCCATTGTGATAACATGTAAGAATCACAACAATTTTCCTCTTCTAAATATTGGCACCATCCATATATATTTTAAATAATACTTATGAATTTTATTTAAATGTAAATATGCCAGAACTAACCATTCTCCTTCTAAATCTTGCCAACAAGTTTTAAGGGAAAAGAAATTGCACTAAAGAGGTTAATTTTATACATGTGACATCCCAAAATCACAAAAACACCTCTTGAAAGACCACCGGATCATACATCCTATTTCAAGAGTCAGGAAACGAATGTCTAAGGCTAAGAATATTCTTACCAACAGTCCTGGTGAGGGATGAAATCAAACATTTGCTCTCCTGAAGTGAAGGGGGAAAACTACTGCGGCCTTCAGACTGGATCTCTGATCACATTTCAAAGAATGCTGTCACTTTTCACTCCCCCTTCCTGAAATTTTTTTCTAGAGCTTTCTTCTGGATGATATGGTCAGAACACCTGCTAGAATGTGGAAAAATGTTACTACAAATACTAAAAAGTAGTAAAATGTGATTACTGAAAAAAATACATTCTGCAAACTCAGTGTGTATCTTAGGAAGGAGTGGTACAATTTACTGCTGTCAGATCATTGTTTAGCATTATCATTTTATTACTTCCTTATCACAATTTATTAATTATTAAATTAGAAGATTCTCACCAACATGAGACAGTATAACACTACAGTGCACCTCCAGACATAGTCAAAGCTGCAGGTCCTGTTTCAAAAAGCGCAACCTTGTCATAAGTAGGAGCTCAGCCAGTGCCATGCCTTGTCACGTTGCGGGCTGGCATGACACAATCCTCCCACTCTGAGGACACGAATACAGCCTGCTCCACTCACAGGCCCAGCTGGATGACGGGGACCAGCAGCTCGTTTAAATGCTGTTTTGATGCTTTGCTAAAGCTCTTTGTACAAATTAATGCAGCGCTTCTAGAAGCACGTATCCCGGCTTTCGGCCCGGAGCGATGGCAGGTCCCGGAGCTTGCAGGCAGGTGACTGGCAGGCATCACCGAGGCCAGGACACCTCCACTTGCTCTGGGGACGAGCCCTTGCTGCTGCACCTGCGGGCCTTCGCCCCAGAAGCCACCCGTGAGGCGCGGGGGGACTGAGCAGCCTTCCTAAATCGGAGCATTGTTTCACCTTAAGGGTAAAAACAAACCAGGCATTTAGACTTAAGAATTACGCCTTTTACGGCAAACCGAAAGGGCCGTTTGTGCAGTGAGCCTCGCCGGCAAGAGGCGGTAAGAGGCCGGGAGCGCGAGGGAGGACTGAAGCGGGCGCGGAGGGGGTGAGGCCTGACGCTGCGCCGGGAGGTT